>NC_062573.1:90755760-90960760 GCF_022837055.1 Prionailurus viverrinus
CATCCTGAGCGTCATCCACGAGGCCGCCCGCGTCCCAGCGAGCCCTGGCCGCAGACGTCGACGAGCACTTTCCGGGCACCCGGCTCCCCGCAGAGTAACTCAGGATGTCCTCACTGCAGCCCAGCGCCTCCATTTACCCAGGAGGAAACTGAGGCAGGCAGAGGTTATGTCCTTTCGCAAGAGGTCACAGGTGGAATTGGAGGCATGGGGATTCGGGTCCGGGTGACTTACTCCGGGACCCTCACGCTTAGCTTAGATGGAGGGGTTGGCTACCCCAGATAGCTGCCAGGCCGGAGCCTGGGACACCCCAAACTGTGTCCGACCAGGGTCCCCCCTCCTCAGGGACAGCCTGCTTCCGTGCACCCGACCTGGAGGACAGGCCCAGGCAGGGAGATGGGGCTGGGAGGACGTGGTGGGGAGGGCCCATCCTCTCCCCCTTCCTCTCTGGGACCCCTGCCTGGCTGCTCGTGCTATAACCTCTCCCACCTCCCCAAACTCCCTCTCACTCCTCCCTCCAAGGCGGCTTTGTTGCCGGAGCCGCGAATGAGACATTTTTCATGCTTTGCCTTTTTTTCCCTCTCCGATCTCCTGCGGCCCAGACAGAGATTTATTCCCGGCCCGAGGCTCCCGGCATTCGGAGCAGGGAGGGCTCAGGGAGGCGCTGATGGGCCCATAATGGATAGGGCCGCGCTCCCCTGGGGCCTGGCCCTCCCGAACCCCATCCATCAGGAGCGGCTTGGTGCCAGGGTCAGCGCTAACGAGGCCGCAGGCCGCTCCCCCTCGGGGCCTCCCCAGCTCACCGCTCCCGCTTTTGATTTTTCCAGAGCCGGGCCGCGCCTGCCGGCCTCGGTGGGCAAAGCGTGAGACTGGGCCCGGCGCCCGGCCTCCGCGGCCCCGGTCTTGACACCGTCGGAGGGCTTGCTGGGCTGCGGCTGGCCCTGCCCCTCCGTGACACGGTGGCCCCCGTGACATGGGGCACAGAGGAGCTGCTCCCCGCTGGGAGCCAGCCACCAATCCCTGGTGTGGCAGGGAGAGCCAGGCTTCAAGCCTGACTTGTCACCGTGCAGGACCCCCAAGCAGAAGAACTCAGCGTGGGGGCGCCTGGGTGGCTCAGTCAGTTAAGCGTCCGACTTCGGCTCAGGTCACGATCTCGTGGTTCACGAGTTCAAGCCCCGCATCGGGCTCTGTGCTGACAGCCCGGAGCCCGGAGCCTGCTTCGGATTCTGTGTCTCCCTCTCTCTGTGTCCCTCGCCTGCTCTCACTCTGTCTCTGTCTCTTAAAAATAAATAAAACACTTTTAAAAATTAAAATAGAAAAGAAGAAGAATTCAGAGGAAGCATGTCCCTGAATACGTTGCGCCCAGGGGCCAACTCGGTTCTCTTCCCTTTGGGGACCAGGTGGAGGCAGCCATTCAAGCCAGAAACCCGGGCGCCCGCATTAGGTTCGATTAATAATACCAGCTTCCGTTTCCTTAGCTCCTCCGGGGCCAGGCATGGGGACCGGCGCTCTATGCACCGCCCTTTACGTGACCTTCACCATGACCCGTTCGTAGCAGCACGCTCTCTACCGTTGGGGAAACTGAGCCGCGGACACACGTACCCGTGATCCCGTGGCCGGAAAGCGGGACTTGACCTCAAAGGTCCCATCTGCTGCTTCTGTCCCTTACTGCGTGTTCACGCAGCGCCAGGCCGTGCCGGCACCCCGTGGGGTGTTTGGGACACAGAGAGGAAGCGGGACACAAAGCAACACACAGCGATGCGGTGCGCGTTGCTTCTGGCGGGCAGAGGAGGGCAGGAGAGGGCCCCGGGGGACTTTGGGCCCTGCCTGGCTCTGCTCATCCCTGTATCCCCAGGGCCTAGCACAGGCCTGGCACATAGTAGGTGCTCAGTAAGTGCTTGTTGCTGTACTGCGTGGCTGGATTGTGACCCATCCCCGACTTGGAAACAGGCCAACGCTTGAACGAGCAAGTCTTTTCCTGGGTGTGGATTGGCTGGGCACGGACCTTCGGTTATCAGTGTCCCGTAACAAATCCCCACAAGCTGGTGGCTTAAAACAACAGAAACGTCTTCTCTCCTAAGGTGGAGCCCAGAAATCCGAAATCGAGGTGTCATGGGGCCCCATTCCCTCCGAAGGGTCTGGGTGCTGGCCTCTGCCAGCTTCGGGTGGCCCCAGGCGCTCCTGGGCTTGTGGCCGCACCTTCCAGTCTCTGCTCTGTGACCACACGGCCTCTCCTCAGGGCGTCTGTGTCTCTCCTCTTTTGTCTCCAGTAACGACACGTGTCACCGGGTTTAGGGCTCCCCCAAATAATCCAGGGTGATCTGACCTTAAGATCCCAAAGCTAGTTACATCTGCAAAGGCTCCTTTCCCCAAACAGGTCACATTCATGGGTTCTGGGGCTTAGAACGAGGACGTATCTTTGGGGGGGGCCACTTTTCACCCCCCTGTAATCATCAAGGCGCCTTACCGCCAAGTCAGAAAGCCCTGCATTTTAGTCACCGCGGGGTTTTGGGGAAATTGCCTTTATTATTTTTGTTTAATTGATTTATTTTGAGAGAGAGAGAGTGCCAGGGAGGGGAGGGACAGAGGCAGAGGGAGAGAGAGAGTTCCCAAGCAGGCTCCGCACGGTCAGTGTGGAGCCTGGCGTGGGGCTCGGACTCAACAAACCGCCAGATCATGACCTGAGCCGAAACCAAGAGTCGGCTGCTCAGCCAACGAGGCGCCCCTAGGAGGCAACTGCCTTTAGAGTTACGGCCTGGGGATTTGTGCTGCTGGAGTCTTGTTACATGTGTCCCATCATGTTTTTGTGGAAAACAAGACAGTAGTTTGCGATCAAAGGTTTTAATCAGAGAAAAGACGAGAGGTATCGATGCCTCCCAGAGGAGCAAATGTTTCGCCCCTCCTTTCTGCGTTTCTGTGTTTATTAGGAAACTCTCCAAAAACACAGCAAAGTTCAGAAGTTTCATAACCAACTCCATGAACCCGCCGCTCAGATTCAGCAAACTTAACCGCCTGGCCGTATTTGCACCTGAGGCTTTTAAAGAGATTATCGTTACAGAAATAAACTAGAACTCGGGGCGCCTGGGGGGCTCAGTCGGTTGAGCAGCCGAGTTCGGCTCAGGTCACGATCTCGCGGTCCGTGAGTTTGAGCCCCGCGTCGGGCTCTGTGGGGACGGCTCGGAGCCTGGAGCCTGCTTCGGATTCTGGGTCTCCCTCTCTCTCTCTGCTCCTTCCCTACTCACGCTCTGTCTCTCTCTTTCAAAAATAAATATTTAAACAATTGTTTCAATTAAAAAAATAATAAAATAGAACAAATGCAGCTTGAAGCCCCATCTCACCCCTCCCTCACCCCACGCCCTTCCCTCCGTTCCCAGAGGAGCACCCCGAGGTTGGAAGAGGCATGCTTTCCATCCAGATTTCCCCAATCTTTCCTACACCGTTCGAGGTCCATAAATAACGCAGGTGAGCTCGCGTGGCTTCAAACCACATAAATCACGTTGCGTGGCGACTTGCTTTTTTCACCCCGCACCTTTGCAAATGTCGCCCTGGTCCGCTGGGTGGGTGTGTCCGTCCTCCATCGCCGGACACGCGGTGGGGGGGGGGGGCGCTCCTCGCTTCCCGGGTGTGAGATTCCTCCGGGTCACATTCACGGGCGGAGCGGCTGGGCTCCAGGGCGACCCTCCTCGGCTTACACCAGACGCCGGTGCTCTCTCTGCCTCCCTCACTGCCCCCCACCCCCACGGGACAGGGATGCCCTGCCTGCTACTCACTGTGTCCCCAGACGCCAGGACCCCTGCACGGCAGGCTCCTGAGTGGTCCGGAAGGCATGTCGTCCCCTGTCCTGTCCACTGGCTTCTCTGAGCCTTTTCCCCCCAGAGGGGCTCAGGCCACAGCCCCTCTGCACAGGTGCAGGTGCCCAGGAGGGGAGCTCCCCAGTTTCGGGTGCAGGCCCCCAAGGTTGAGGGAAGCTTCCAGCCAGGCTCCTCCGCCCATCCTGCGGCCGCCGCCGCCGCCTCTGGGCACCTGTGCGGGGAAACTGCTAATTGACTTCACCCTTGTGAAAAATGTTAACAAATTGCAAATGACCTCTTAGACAAATTTAGAAGCCAGAAGTCTGCTGCTAACTGGGCCTCCCTCCTCTGTCATTAGCTTTTATGTTGGATCCACAAACAATTAAAAAATAACCACAAGCCCAGAGGTCCTCTTCTCTAATTAGCTCTAAGAGTCCTGCCAGCGAGAGAGCTGCGCCTCAATTACCGCCCTTCCTCCCGGCTAGTTAGAAAAGACAGGCCCTCGGGCCAAGGGGCGACAATTAAGAACGAGGCGGCTGTGGGGGTGAGGAGGGAAGTGGGCATCGCGGTGTGCCCTTGGGGCCCACGCCTCCCGGCCAGCTCCTCCGTCCTACCCTACGCTGCGGCCGGTGGCCCCAGGTTGGAGGGTCCTCTGCCCGGGAAAGGCTCAGAGCTGTAACCCCCAGAGGGGACCGGGGACCACACGAGCCAGGATCACCCGTGGGGTGGGGTAAAATGCAGATGCCTGGGCCCCCGTCCTGGTGGGTCAGAATGTCTGGCAGCGGGACTCAGGCATCTGTACTTTACTGCTGACGTTTATTTATTTATTGTTAGAGAGAGAGAGAGAGAGCACGCACACAGGAGGGGCAGAGAGAGAGGGAGAGAGAGAGAGAGAGAGAATCCGGAGCAGAGCCCGATGCGGGGCTTGAACTCACAAACGTGAGATCGTGACCTGAGCTGAGATCAAGAGTGGGACGCTTAACCGGCTGAGCCCCCAGACGCCCCCATGGGCATCTGTACTTTGAATAAACTCCCTGGGTGATTCTTACTGGCCTTCAAGATTCAGGGTCTGTGTCCTCAATGGGATTGAAACGCGTTCTGTGACACACAGCCCAGGCCCCGTCTTCCTGCTCCCGGGCAGCTGGCTACGGCCGGACTTCCGTGGGCCTGGGCACTCTGGCCTTCGTGAGCCCCTTCCTCCACACAAAAAAAGCATTATAATAATTAAAACTATGCTACGGCTGTGCTGATTTGAAAAGAAATTAAAACACGTTCGTGGGTCCCTAACAGTGTCCCAGGGCCTCGGCTCCAGGCCTCCTGGCCCAGGGGACAGCTTGGCCCTGCCTTTTCCCTCAGGCCCGTCCAAAGCCTTCCTCCTCCGAAGGAGTTTCCTCTCCTCCCCCAACCCTTCCGGGGGAGCAGAGATGAAGGCAGGGAGGAGCATGGAGAGCCAGCCTCCGAGTCCGAAGTCTCCACCCTCAACACAAGGTTCTCCTGCTCCTGGGTGGAGGGATCTGACCACATCACCTAGGATCTCTGTGGGCCTCCCTTTCTCCGTCTGCGAGTGGGGTCCACACCCCGTCCTCCCGGGTCAGAAGACACGGTGTGAGGTCATCAGTAGAGAGTTCTTTGAGCTCTTGGGAAGAGAGCCGCCAGGTATTGTTACTCAGGAGGCACAGGGCGGGGCTACGGTGTCACCTGCCTGCAGAGGCCTGGCAGGTACAGGGAAGCCTCACTGGGTGCGGCAGTAGGGAGTGGTAGGGTCTGTGTCAAACTGGAGCACCCACCTGGTCTAAGGGCAGCGGGCTACCGATATGTGGGAGTGTGGGCCCAGCGTTGCCATTACCAGACAATCTAATGCCTCATTCAGGAAGGCCAGGCGTTTGCATTAAAAACAACAACCACAGGGGCGCCTGGGTGGCTCAGTCGGTTGAGCGTCCGACTTCGGCTCAGGTCACGATCTCGCGGTCCGTGGGTTCGAGCCCCGCGTCGGGCTCTGTGCTGACGGCTTGGAGCCCGGAGCCTGCTTCCGATTCTGTGTCTCCCTCTCTCTCTCTGACCATCCCCCATCATGCTCTGTCTCTCTCTGTCTCAAAAATAAATAAACATTAAAAAAAAATTGCACTTAAAAAAAAACAACTCTTTTTTTAAATGTTTGTGCATTTTTTGAGAGACAGAGAGACAGAGCATGAGCAGGGGAAGGACAGAGAGAGAGGGAGACAGAGAGAATCCCAAGCAGGCTCCGCGCTGCCCGGGGAAGAGCCGGATGCGGGGCTCGAAACCCACGAACCGCGAGATCATGACCTGAGCTGAGACCGCGGGTCCGATGCTTAACCAACTGAGCCACCCAGGTGCCCCTGTCAACCGGTTCACGAGTGAAACGGGGAGTGACATAATCCCCGTTCCTGTCTCTGGTGAGGTTCTTATAACGATGACACAGAGCGGTCCCTGGCACGAGGTGCAGCGTGGGAGGGAGGGGTCATGGCTCTCAAGACCGCAGGAGGGATCTGGGGCGATGGGCTGTTTTCTATCTTGCCTGGGTGGTGGGTACGTGAGCCTCTACGTGTGATGAGATGGCATAGAAACATACACAAAAGAGCAGGAATAAATGCGGGGAATCTGAATAAGGTGGGTGCACGGTCTCCATGTCAACATCCTGAGTGTGATTTCCTTCTTCTGTTTTGCAAGACGTTACCATTGAGGGAACTGGGTAAGGGGTACATGTGATCTCTGTTTTATTTCTTACAACTGCCTGTGGACCTACAACTGTCTCGATAACATTTTTAATTAAGGGAAAAAAAGCAAAAAAGGGGCGCCTGGGTGGCTCAGTCGGTTGAGCGTCCGACTCTTGATTTCAGCTCAGGTCATGATCTCCCGGTTCGTGAGTTCGAGTGCCCCATCGGGCTCTGAGCTGACGGCGTGGAGCCTGCTTGGGATTCTCTCTCTCCTCTCTCTGCCCTCCCCCACTCTCTCTCTCTCTCTCTCAAAATAAATAAATAAACATTTAAAAAAAAAACTTAAAAAGCCAAAAAAGGGATTCAGCCGTGGCTTTGGTACCGTGTAGGCAAAGTTAGCCAGAATCGCTCGTTCGAACAGCGATACAACCGTGGGCACAGTGAGGTGCTCAGTAGACGGTCACTGAAGTCACTCGGCCGTCAGACCCGAGCCCATTCAGGAAGCCTCGGGTACGGAGGAGAAAGGAAGGCACCCCAGCCCAGAAGCGTGCCGCCGGGCCCTGTCTGAGCGCGCAAGCCCCCAGCTGGGGCTCCTTAGACGGTGTCACCGGCCGCGTCCCTGGTGGCTTCGGTCTTGATTTAGAGCCTCTGACAGAAGCCCAGCCCTGCAGCCTCTTCCCGCCTCCCAAAGCAGACCTTGCCGCCCGTCCCCCGGCCGCGGCCGGTCCCGGAGGCCCCTGTCTACTCCTTGTGCCCTCGAGGCCGTGCGGGTACCAGTGCCCGCGCCCGCCCCGCCCCCCGGGGGCAGCAGACGCTGGCATATTAGGGACGGGTTTTAATTTCCTTGTAACAAAATAGCTGTCTCCGCTGGAGGAAGCATCAAGCGCCAAAGAAGGACCGGTTTTGAGCCGAATCACGTTGAACAGACCTCCGTGCTGTCATTGATTTTCCAGGAAGAAAAAAATTGCCTCTGGCTACTAAACCGAATTAGTAGTCACTGATGACCAATTATTTCAGCCCGCTGTGAACGGAGAGCCGGTACTAAAATCCGGTTTGTCAGACCCAAGGCTCCCTTCTCAAACACCTTTCAACAAATGTGTACCTGAAGAGTCCCTCAGAAGGTTCCTGCAGCTTCCTCTCTTCCGCCAAGTTCTCCGGCTGCACAAAGTTTTAATGAGCAGCAAAAATGAAGGTGGGCTGCCTTGAAAGGGGCCCCCTAATCCGCAGAGCGCTCTTTGGCAGAGAGGAGCCGAGCTGGCAAATCTCGGCTGTCAGCCCCCCGTCCCCCCGCACGCACAAAGTGTCAGCCTAATGTTTGCAAATGATAATTTCCATTTCCCTTGCTCGTCCCCGGTGCCTTCATCCGAGATCAACCCCTGGTCTGGAGTATCAATCGCGGAGCCGCAGAGATAGATCGGGTTGAACTAATTTGAAGTTTCTCGCAGGCCCACCCCGAGCCGGGCTGACTGCGTTTCATTTTATTCCCCATTTTCCGCTTTATTAGACTGAGTTTTGACACGGTTTTGTTGTTGGCGGAAACGTCAGGGCGGCGGGGGCGACTTCCCTGAGAGGTTCCTGCCGGGTCGGGGGCGAACAGCTTGTCGCCGATGGGCACAATCCTCGGGACGCGGCGGGAATCCTCGGGACCACCCGTGAAGGCCTGAGGTTCCGGGGACGGGGCCACCAAGGCTGAGGACCCACCGGCCTTCTCTGTGCTGAGGGGACACCCTCCGGGGCGGCAAGGTGTAGGAAAGCCATCAGACACCCATCAGGCCGCCCGGAAAGGCCACGGGATGGCGACGAGTGGATCGCGTGGGCCCGCCTTGGGGTCACTGAGCGCACGGCCCAACCGTAAGGGGGCAGGCTCTTTAGAGCCCGGAGGGGGAACCTGGACGGGGGCCCCCAGCTCTGGCACCTGGCCGCTCCCTGTCAGTGAGCAAACCCGGGCAAGTTGCCTGATTTATCCGAGCCTCACTTTCCCCAGGTGAAAGCGGGAACGTTCTTCCTCCCTTTCCGAGTCCTGAGGGATCAGTGGGAATGCGGCTGGAGTGCTCAGTGGCGGGCCTGGTATAGTACGTGCTCATTAAAACCGGAGGTGTTTCTGAATTGTCGTCTTCCGATGCCCAGGGCGGGGCCGGGAGGCACGGTGCCGGCCTGATCTGATTCCCTGGCCTTGTTCATGCCAACCCCCGACCCCTCTGACCAGAGCCTCCCTACTTCACTTCAGCTACCTTGTACTCATCCTCAAAGATCCAGCAAAAGGCTCAGAGAGGGAGCGTCCGACTCTTGATTTCGGCTCGGGTCACGATCTCACGGTTGGTGGGTTTGAGCCCCGCGTGGGGCTCCAGGCTGGCAGCACGGAACCTGCTTGGAATTCTCTCTCTCCCTCTCTCTCTCTCTCTCTCTCTCTCTCTCTCTGCCCCTCCCGCCCTCAAAATCAATAAAGAAACTTAAAAAAAAAAAAAAAAAAAGGCTCAGAGAGCCAGAGAGGACTTTCCTCCTCTCACGCCCTTGCTGAGTTAAGTTGCTCTGAGCTCCAGTTGGCTCTTAGGGCCGCAGAGCCCACGGGCCCCCCACACAAATGCCATCCTCACTGGCTGCGTGGTCTTGGGCGAGACAGTGACCTTCTCGGAGCCTCAGATTTCCCACCTTGAAACAGGAATAGCAGCATCTGTCTCTAGAGGGGTCGTGCTGAGGATTGAAGCCGCAGGCAGAAGTGGGGGCTGTGATGATTGTCGTTACTTTTGCTGCGTGTCGTGTCCCTGCCTTTCGGAGAGGGGATGGCCCACTCTGCTCGTTAGTGGAGCCCACTCGTGCGTCTGGCTGGGTCGAGTGGATGAACGGACAAAGGAGTCAGCGAACGCAGGGCTGAGATCTCATTCACGGGATGTGTAGTCCTTCCTCCCCCTGCAGTGGTCTTGGGTCCTCAAACCTACCCCCGCGGCAACCGTTGTGAAGCGTGGCTGTCGGCGCGCCTCTCCCTCTCTCCTCTCGCTCAGGAACCATCCATAGCTCCCTAGTACCTTCACAAAGACCTTCCTCTGTTATGACTCCTGCCTTGGCTATTTCCTCCCCAGTCTGTCGCCTTAGTTTTTTTTCTTTTCTTTTTCTTTTTAAAAAATTTTTTAGTGTTTTCTTTTCAAACAGCTTTATTGGGGTGTAATTTATAGACACTGAGATGGCTCAGGTACCCATTGGATGAATTTTGACAACACAGCTGGAGGCGGGGTGCCTGGTTGGCTCAGTCGGTACGGCATCTAACTCTTGATCTTGGGGGTCGTGAGTTCGAGCCCCATGTTGGGTGTAAGGACCACTTAAAAAACACATATACGCCTGGGTGTTCAATGAAACTACATCACATTTCCATGACCTCCCCAGTCCCCGGAACCCCTTTCCCTGCCTCCAGGAGGACCCCGCCGGGGCCAGGCCCCCTGGGTCCGCTCTCTGTCTGCAGGCGGGCCCCTGGCAGACCCCTTCAGCCTCTGCGCAAATCGACTGGCATTTCCTCGGCTGTAGCCAGAGGGCAGGGGTCCGGGCTTTGCTGGCGGAATGTGCTGTGTGACCCTGGATCAGCCATTTGACCTCTCTGGGTGCGGGCGTCCGCACTCCCACCTTTCCCGGCTCATTTAGTGAGGATAAATAATTAAGACCTTCTGTGGGCACCCCCTCCAGCTTCTGAAAAGAGAGCTGCAGATAGGGTATAGCTGTAATTGTGACCACAGGGGCTCTCAGCCTGTGGCAAAAATCATTCATTTTGGGGTGGAAAAAAATGCCTTTTGTTATTATGATTATAAAGAACCACATTGACTTGTAAAAAAGGCTGAGCATGTTTTCAAGTAGCAGCAAAAAGCAGTCGTAGAAGAAAACGAGGAAGAGGAAAATAGCTCCTTACGATGCACCCTCGAAGGGTCAGGGACCCCGGAGAATGCTGAAACTGCCTCACAGCCCGGGCACCGCTGGGCCCTTGGCAGCCGCCTCGCGGTCCCCCGAGGCTGCTCGTGGGGAGTTCTGGTGTCATGGCCTCAGGGGATGGGGGGTGGGCTTGGACCCGTCACCCCCATTACTGGCTGTGTGGCCCTGGCTGGGTCACCTAACCTCTCAAACTTGGAATTCCTTCCTTCCTTCCCTTCCCCCCTCCCTCCTCCCTCCCTCCTTCCCTCCTTCCTTCCTTCCTTCCTTCCCTCCTTCCTTCCTTCCCTCCCTCCCTCCCTTCTTCCTTCCTTCCTTCCTTCCCTCCCTCCCTCCTTCCTTCCCTCCTTCCTTCCTCCCTCCCTCCTTCTTCCTTCCTTCCCTTCCCCCCTCCCTCCTCCCTCCCTCCCTCCCTCCCTTCTTCCTTCCTTCCTTCCTTCCTTCCTTCCTTCCTTCCTTCCCTCCTTCCCTCCCTCCCTTCTTCCCTCCTTCCTTCCTTCCCTCCCTCCCTCCTTCCTTCCTTCCCTCCCTCCTTCTTCCTTCCTTCCCTTCCCCCCTCCCTCCTCCCTCCCTCCTTCCCTCCTTCCTTCCCTCCTTCCTTCCTTCCTTCCTTCCTTCCCTCCTTCCCTCCCTCCCTTCTTCCCTCCTTCCTTCCTTCCCTCCCTCCCTCCTTCCTTCCTTCCCTCCCTCCTTCTTCCTTCCTTCCCTTCCCCCCTCCCTCCTCCCTCCCTCCTTCCCTCCTTCCTTCCTTCCTTCCTTCCCTCCTTCCTTCCTTCCCTCCCTCCCTCCCTTCTTCCTTCCTTCCTTCCTTCCCTCCCTCCCTCCTTCCTTCCCTCCTTCCTTCCTTCCTCCCTCCCTCCTTCTTCCTTCCTTCCCTTCCCCCCTCCCTCCTCCCTCCCTCCCTCCCTCCCTCCTTCCCTCCTTCCTTCCTTCCCTCCCTCCCTCCCTTCTTCCCTCCTTCCTTCCTTCCCTCCCTCCCTCCTTCCCTCCCTCCCTCCTTCCTTCCTTTCCTCCCTCCCCTCCCCTCCCCTCCCCTCCCCTCCCCTCCCCTCCTCCCTCCCTTCCTTTCTTGTCTTTTCTATATTATTCATTGCACAAGAGTCCTTTAAGCAGTAAGTCGACTGCCCCACCCCCTGTGCCTGCCGCCAGCCCTGCACCCTTCCAGGCTTTTCTCCACCTGTCCACACCTGTGTGGATGTACATGGACGTGTATGCATGCCTCTCTCTCCCCCGACTTGTGTTTTTACACTTCCTGTAGGTCTCGGAGATCTTCCCGGGTCATTACACGTGTGGCCGCTTCATCCTTTTTGGCAGCTATGTAATATTTCCTAATAAAGATGCCGATAGTTCTACTAATGTGACCAGCGCAGGCAACAAGTGGGAGCCGCAGGGGAACTCTGGAATGTCCATGTCATGTTCAGACTCCGAGGGTCAACTTCTCCCCCGCCCGGCTCCTTTTCCCGGTGAGATCCCAGACATTCTAGGCTTTTCTGCTCACGTCCAGCACAAAAGACCATTTCCGGGTGCCGGTTAAGATGTCCAGCCAAGCGTAGTAATCCAGACTTCTGACTTTGCTGGGAGAAAAGTTTCTTCCCTCCCCACCCTACCCCGGAAGCTCAGTGGGAAGGGGCAGGGGTTGAGCTGTGCCCTGAGTGACCCACCCCCCTACCCCTAGGCCCCAGGGTGGGCAGAGGGCTGACGTCAGGGCCTCTGGTTATTAACACATGGCCCGATTTGGCCTGGGAATATTTCACTTCTCATTCTCTCTTCTGCTGTTACAAGTGAGACCGATCGACGGCGTCTACGTTCTCCTTGTCTCAGTTTGGGGTGATAAAATGATCTGAAGCGTTTATTTATTTATTTATCTTTTTATTTTGAGAGGGACAGAGACAGCGTGAGCAGGGGAGGGGCAGAGAGAGAGGGAGAGAGAGAGAATCCCAAGCAGACTCCTAGCTGCCAGCACAGAGGCTCAAACTCACGAACCGGCAGATCATGACCTGAGCCAAAACCAAGAGTCGGATGCTTAACTGATTGAGCCCCCCAGGTGCCCCATGATTTGGGAAACTTTTTTATGCAAAATCTGAAAAGCCTTGGAATATTGTTGATAGCAAAGCTGTGAGAGCCCGAAGACCGGGCCCAGTGCTCACAGCTCTCTTGATGTTTTAGGCACTTCAGTCAACCTTGAGGTTTTAAACTTTTTTTTTTTTTAACGTGTATTTATTTTTCGAGAGAAAGACGGAGCACAAGCAGGGGAGGGGCAGAGAGAGAGGGAGACACAGAATCCGAAGCGGGCTCCGGGCTCCGAGCTGTCAGCACAGAGCCCGACGCGGGGCTCGAACTCACAAGCTGTGAGATCATGACCTGAGCCAAAGTTGGACACTCAACCGACTGAGCCCCCCAGGCACCCCATGGTCTTTTCATCTTCTCGAGAGGACCTTCCACAGAGCCAAAGTTCTTCGTTTTGAGGGGGTCCCATTTATAATTTTGTTTTCTCTTACGGATCATGCTTTTGATGCCAAGTCCAAGAACCCCGCACCAAGCGTGGCCCGAGCTCCTGACAATTTCCTCCTACGCGTTCTTCAGAAAGTTTTATCGCTTTACAGTGAAATCCACGATCCATTTTGAGTTAATTCTTGCAGAAGGTATGAGACTTAGGTGGAGGGTTGTTTTGTGGGCTTTTGCCCACAACGTCCGGTTGTTTCCACGCTATTTGTTTAAAAAGACCTCTCTTCCTCCACTGAGAGCCAATTCCCGGGGCGCCTGGGGGGCTCCGTCGGTTGAGCGTCCAACTTCGGCTCGGGTCACGATCTCACGGTCCGTGGGTTCGAGCCCCGTGTCGGGCTCTGCGCTGACAGCGCGGAGCCCGGAGCCTGCTTCGGACTCTGTGTCTCCCTCTCTGCCCCTCCCCTGCTCTCTGTCTCCCTCTCAAAAATAAAAAAATAAAAAATAAATGTTAAAGACTTAAAAAAAGAGGAAGGCGATTTCCATCAATTTACACCTTTGTCCTTGTACCTCCTAAGCCTAACCTCTAGTACCCCGAGCTGTGAAAAGGTGTATCTCCTGACATCGTGCCCGATCTTTCTTTCTCTGACTCGCCTCCCCTCTTTTTTTCAACGCCGCAAACAGTTACTGGGAGCAGCGCCACTGGGCGCGGATCATTCCTGCCCTCGTGGTGCTGGCCTTTAGTGGCCGAGGCCGGTCACAAACCCGCGAACCAATGAACCGGCGCGCTGGTGCGAGGGAGGGCACCCGGCGAGGGCCGACCGAGGCCGGGCTGTCGCCCAAGGCCCCCTGAGGAGGCGACCCAACAGCTGAGCCTGGAAGGCACAGGAGAAGCTGAGCGCGTGCCAAGCGCGGGGACCCCGTGGCCCCGATCTAGGCCGACGGCGAGGGGATCCGATTCGGGTCCTGACAAGCCTCTCCGCCTTTTTATCCAAGTTAACGAGCCAGAGCGGACACGGCCCGAACCTGCTCCCCCAGCCAGCCGGGCCGGGGCCGCCAGGGGCCCCCGAACCAGTCTCTGGCTCCGAGCCCCTCCCTGCCTCTTTCGCAGGTAATAACCACTGGCCGGAGGAGGACGACGACACAAAGCCGGTCGGCCGGGGCTGCGGGCGGGCCTCGAAGGAGGCTCTCGGTGATGTATGCAGTGGGGGCTGCTGGGAAGATAGCTCTTCTGCTGTGAATGGCCTCTTGGGGTAGATATGGGGAGATTACGCATCTCGTGTCATTAGAAAGCACGGCCATAAATTAGGCGGCTCAGAAGCATGGGGCGTGTAATAATTAAGCAATAAAAGTCACCACAGGGGTAAAGGAACCGGAAAACAAAGAGCCACTGTTTGTAGACACACTGGTGGCTGCTCTGTAAAGAGACCTCTGAGCTCGAGTGGCATTTCAAAGCCGCTGAACCTCTGCTCAGATAGAGCCCCCGCTCGGTCCAGCCGCAAGGAGGTCTGTGTCCTGGGGAGTGAGGTTATGCCAGGAAAACAGACAGATGGGGGTGGCTGGGTGGGGATTTAGGGCCCGGGCCCAACTCTGTAACCACCTCCGGGGCCCCCAAATCCCAAACCTGGAGGGGCCCCACGGGGAGTGGAGCTGGTCGGGTAAAGAGGCAATAGGGCAGGGAGAGGGGTGCGGTCAGGCGACACGAGATACTCCCCTCCAGCCAATCGTTCCTACGCAAGCAGACGGGCCGCGTGGTCAGACTCGCCCATTTCCAAGACAGTCTTGAAGGCTGGTTTATTGTGTAAAATTTCCCAACGTTGACATGTCGACCATACTTTCAAAGGTACTTTCAAAGGACTGCCGTGCAAACCAAATCAAACACCAAGCCACAGAGGCTTGAGGTTTGCCGTCTTGGGCCCTTGGCCGCACGATCCTGCGGTGGGGGGGGAGCGGGGGTGGTGGGGGAAATCTCTTCTTGATGCTTCCATTTCTGCACCCCCTGGGCTGTGGGAAGATCGGAGCCTTTCCGGGGTGCTTGCATTTTCAGAAGTGCAAGGAGGCGGGGCGCCTGGGTGGCTCGGTCGGTTCAGCGTCCGACTTCAGCTCAGGTCACGATCTCGCGGTCTGTGAGTTCGAGCCCCGTGTCGAGCTGTGTGCTGACAGCTCGGAGCCTGGAGCCTGCTTCCGATTCTGTGTCTCCCTCTCTCTCTGCCCCTCCCCTGCTCATGCTCTGTCTCTCTCCGTCTCAAAAATAAATAAAAACAGTAAAAAAAATTAATAAAAAAAGTGCAAGGAGGCAAGCCGTGGACAAAATGTCTATACACACCGGCTCAGAAATTACTGACCACAGCTTCTTGGGACTTAGGGGGCTAAGACTTCAGCCTTGAAGTGTGGGTCCTGGACCGCAGCACCTGCGGCCACTCCAGACCTACTGATCCAGAACGTGCCTGTAACAAGAGCCCCCAGTGATCCAGGCGCACAGGACAACGGCCAGAATGCTGCTCTGTGGTTCCTTCAGCAGTAAAAAAAAACCCCTGTGATTTCTAGTCTTGGGACCCACCCTAGACACCACTCGTCATCCGCACAGCAGTCTCTGGTGGTGTTTCCAAGGGTGAGCTGAGGAACCCCTGAGTATTAGTTCCCCGGGGCTGCCATGAGCATTTACACATTTATGAATCTCATCTCGAGATCCTAACTACCTCTGTCCAAATAAAGTCATAGTCACGGTTGCTGGGGGTTAGGATGGAAACACATCACTTTGAGGGCCACTACTCAGCCCTCGTCACCCGCATCAGAACTATTTCCTGTATCTGCTAAAAATGCGATTTCTTGCTACTCCCCCCACCTCTGGGTTCAGAACCTCTGGGAATTGGGCCCAGGTGATTCTTTTTTTTTTTTTTTAATATTTATTTATTTATTTTTGAGAGAGAGAGAGAGAGAGAGAGAGAGAGAGAAAATCCCAACCAGCCTCCACTAGACGCAGAGCCCAACAGAGGGCTCGAACTCACGAACGGCAAGACAACGCCCTGAGCCCAGATCAAGAGTCAGGCACGTAACCAACTGAGCCACCCAGGTGCCCCTGGGCCCAGGTGACTCTTATGCACCAAAAAATCTGAGACTCTCTGGCCCAGGGAAACGGAATTATCAGCTCAGACGTGAGAGGTAGAAAAGCTGGCCAGGATTGTTCACCATCAAAAGGAAGGTCAGAAAGTCATGACGGGGAAAGCAACGAGCAGGACTCACTCTTTCTTCTTCGTTTTCTCTTTTTACCTATTACGAAAAATTTCCAACACACACCAAAGCATAGCCAATAGTGTAATACAGCCCCATGATCTGCTCTCGTCACGCAGGTTCAACCATCATCCGTACAGCCTGCCATCCGTGTTGACCTTTTCACCTTATTTTTGTCATGGATTCTTTTTTTTTGTGGAAGTTCCTTTTTATTTAATTTTTAAAGTTTATTTATTTATTTTGAGAGAGGGAGAGAGAGAATCCCAAGCAGGGTCCTCACCGTCATGCAGAGCCGGTCATGAGGCTCGAACTCACGAACCGTGAGATCACGACCTGAGCTGAAATTGGGAGTCGGACGCTTAACAGACGGAGCCACCCAGGCACCCCTGGAGGTTCCCTTTAAAAAAAATTTTTTTAACGTTTATTTATTATTGAGAGACAGAGAGAGACAGAGCATGAGCAGGGGAGGGGCAGAGAGAGAGGGAGACACAGAATCTGAAGTGGGCTCCAGGCTCTGAGCCGTCAGCACAGAGCCCGACGTGCAGCTCGAACTCACGGACTGTGAGATCATGACCTGAGCTGAAGTCGGACGCCCAACCGACTGAGCCACCCAGGTGCCCCTGGAGGTTCCTTTTTAAAGCAAATTGTAAACAACATGCTATTCCACCCAGATGCACCTCCAACAGAAACAATAACTCCCGAACCTCAGCGAGTGGTTCCCTAAAAACCGCTTTCCGCTGGTGGCTAGTGCCCCGAAGAAACGAACTTTCCATTGTATTTAATTTTAACTGATTTAAAATCAAATTCTGAAACCGAACCTTTCGAACACCCGACGAGTATTTTTAAAGGTTTATACGTTGACACGATAACATTTTGAAGGGATTAGATTGCTAAAATATATTCAGAAAACTAACGCCACCTGGTATGTTTTTCACCTTGTTACCAGAAAACTTTCAATTGCGTGGGACTGGCGTCGTGTTTCTGTTTGACGGTGCTTGTCTGGAAGTTTGACTACCTTCAGGGTCACTTTGGTTTCATGCTCCCAGAGAATGGCTGGCGGACGGTACTGGGTACCTCCTGTTGTGTCATTTCTGGCACATGTCCCTTTGTCACTATCAGTAATGGTAAGATTGATCGTTTGGGTGAATTTTATGTATATTTTACCACAATTAAAAAAAAAAAAGGTCATTGGGGCGCCTGGGTGACTCGGCTGAGTATCTGACTCTTGATTTCTGCTCAGGTCATGATCTTGCGGTTGGTGAGTTCGAGCCCCACGTCGGGCTCAGCGTTGGGTGCGGAGCCCGCTTGGGGTTCTCTCTTTCTGCCCCTCCCCCTCCCCTCTGTCTCTCAAGACAAAAACAAAAACAAAAACAGTGGCTCATTCAGTTCAGCTGCTACAGCGACCCCCCCCACCCCTGTCCCGCCACCCGGCCCATTGTAAAGTCCCCCACCAGCCATCCACCTAATCACATTAGCACCACTGACGATTATTACCTAAATCCACGATTTCATTCAGAGCTGCACAGCAAATACTCCCTCCCCGCGATTCTATCATTCCTCCTACAGTTACCAGCTCAGGTTCTTCTGTACAAAACTTGTCCTCGTCACTTATTTGGTGACTCTGGACAGGTTCCACCTGCCCCCCTCCCACCCACCCACCCCCAACAGACTTGCACAGGGGTGAGGCATACAAAATGCTCCGCACAGGGTAAGTGCTCTCCTAGGCTGGGGACCCTTGTCAAGGAGAGCCAGAGTCAGAAACTAGAGGTGGTAAGGGTTTGGGGTTTTTTGGTTAATGTTTATTATTATTTTTCATAGCGAGAGAGTGAGCATGAGCTGGGCAGGGGGGCGGGGTGGGGGTGCAGAGAGAGATAGAAGGAGAATCAGAAGCAGGGCCCGTGCTGACAGCAGAGAGCCCGATGTGGGGCTCGGACTCAACGAACCGCGAGATCGTGACCTGAGCTGACGTCACACACTTAACCGACTGAGCCACCCAGGCGCCCCCAAGGGGGTAAAGGTTTTACGCGGTCCTACTTACTGCAAAAGGAAGAAGAGTCTTCGTGCAGAACGGGGCTCAGTTAGAGGCGCCTGCGTGGCTCAGTCGGGTTGAGCGTCTGACTTGGGCTCAGGTCATGATCTCACAGCTCGTGAGTTCGAGCCCCGCGTCGGGCTCTGTGCGGACAGCTCGGAGCCTGGAGCTTGTTTCGGATTCTGTGTCTCCCTCTCTCTCTGCCCCTCCCCTGCTCATGCTCTGTCTCCCTCTGTCTCTCAAAAATAAACATCAAAAAAATTAAAAAGAAAAATTAAAAAAAAAAAGAACAGGGCTCAATTGTGACTAGAGCACGGGTGGGGCTTTATAGCTGGGGAGCAGGGTGTGGGGGTCAGGGAAAGAAAACTGCTAAGGGGACACATCCAGGACAGGGGGACGCTTGCTGAGCCCACCTGGCGGGATTCTTGGTGAGGGCAGGCCAAGGTGATCAGATACGAAGGCAGGGAAGGGGTAGGGGACCGATTCACAGATTCTTTATGAAGAATGGCTTCAGCAGCCCAAGGACAAGGCCTCGTTGAAAGAAAGGCTCCAGGCAGCCTGTCTAGAGGGTCTCTGTCACCGTGTCCCGGCCCGCAGCCCCGAAGGTCGGGTGGGCGCCCTCGGCGGAGAGAAAGCAGAGGAGACTGCTGGCCTTCCCAGGCCTCAAGCCTGCCTGTCCTTTCTCCCTGCAGGCCTTCCACCCCTTTCTTTGACCTGCTGCAGCACCGGTATCAGCAGCTCTGGGTGCAGGAACAGAAGGCCACCCAGAAAGCCATTAAACTGGAGAAAAAGCACAAGGTAAGTGCACCCCCCAGAGTGGCGAGGCCCCTGTTGGGGCGGGAGCAGAGGGAGGGGCTGGCCCGGCAAAGCTTCGAGATGGACATTCGTGCACCTTTGTCACTGGGGTCTGGGGGGGGGTGGGAGTCAAGCCTCCTGGTGCCATTGGCTGCAGGGATCTTGGTGACGGTCACGCCCAAGCCCTCCTCAAGCCCTGAGAGTGGAAGGTTCTGGGCCCGGCCCTGCCTCTGACCCAGCAGCGGAACCCGGTCTCCCGACTCCCGGCGGGGGAACTTCTTCCGCCAAACCTTCCCACGGCTTTGCGCATCGGGAGATCTGATTTCGAACGAATCTGGGAGAAATGCGCCCAGTTTTACCTGTAAAGAAAAGGCTAATAAGGCAGGATGCCATAAAGAGCACATTTTATTACTCTTTAGGAATACGCTTTGGGGGCGTGTGGCTGGCTCAGTCGGAAGAGTGTGCGACTCTTGATCTCGGGGTTGTGAGTTCGATCCCCACGTTGGGGGTCGGGATTACTTAAATACATAATTTTTTTTTTTTAAAGGAATACAGGGGCGCCTGGGTGGCGCAGTCGGTTAAGCGTCCGACTTCAGCCAGGTCACGATCTCGCGGTCCGTCAGTTCGAGCCCCGCGTCAGGCTCTGGGCTGATGGCTCAGAGCCTGGAGCCTGCTTCCGATTCTGTGTCTCCCTCTCTCTCTGCCCCTCCCCCGTTCATGCTCTGTCTCTCTCTGTCCCAAAAATAAATAAACGTTGAAAAAAAAAAAAAAGGAATACAGTTTGTTTCACGTGAAGCTGACGAATAGGCCACACGCTACACCCCTTCCTGTACATCACGTACCTCGTTTCATTGATGTTTGACAAAAGTCCCTGACGTGGGTGTCATTCCTGCTTCCTGGGCATGCAAATTGAGCCCCAGGGAGGCAGTGCCCGCGCAGGGAAACTGAGGCTGAGGACAGAACCGTGCCCTAACGCTGCCGGTTGCTAACGGTGTGTGAGTTGCAGCCAATCCAGGCTGATGTTCACGCAGCACTACACAGATGTCATTAGAAACGCGACCTTAGTGTCTCTGGTTGTTACAGCAATCGCGGCCAGTCCGGTCCCTACGCCCAGCTCGGTGCAGACAGCTGGGCGAGCGCACACCTGTGTTCCTGCGTCCTCTCTCCTGAGCAGCCTGTGAGGCTGGGCTCTCTGTGTGGGGAAACTTAGGCTCCGAGGGATTGAGAGCCAGGCCTGGACCTGGGTGTGTCCAGCCCCAGAGTCTCGGCTTTTTTTTTTTAATTAAAAAAAAATTTGTTTAATGTTTATTTTTGAGAGAGAGAGAGAGAATGAGACAGCTCATGAGTAGGGGAGGGGCAGAGAGAGAGGGAGACACAGAATCCGAAGCAGGCTCCAGGCTCTGAGCTGTCGGCACAGAGCCCAACGCGGGACCCGAACTCACGAGCCGTGAGATCATGACCCGAACCGAAGTCGGACGCTTAACCGACTGGGCCACCCAGGTGCCCCTTAATTTTTTTTTTAATGTTTATTTACTTTTGAGAGAGAGAGAGACAGACCGAGCACGAGCAGGGGAGGGGCAGAGAGACAGGGAAACGCAGAATCCCAAGCAGGCTCCAGGCTCTGGGCTGTCAGCGCAGAGCCCCACGCGGGGCTCGAAGGCATGAACCACACAATCATGACCTGAGCAGAAGTCGGATGCTCAACCGACTGCCGGCTCCTTTGATGGCGAGGTCCCGCTCTTGCTGATTAAGGGAGTGCCCATCATGGAGTTCAGCAACGGGGCAAAGATGTTCTAGAACCGACCTGGGGACTGGAAGAGTCTTACCAAGGATTCTGGCGTCTTCAGGCCAGGCCAGGAGAGGCACCGAGGGACAGAGGGCGCCAGTCTCCCCAGCCCCGTGGCGGGCTGCCAGGGCCCCTCCCGCGCTGTTCTTGTCATCGGTAGAGTAAGAGACACCAGCTCATTAAAAAACAGAATGCCGTAATAACATTTTAAAAGCAGCCCATGACTAGTTTATTCGTTAATGGCTCAAGAAAAGAGTCAACGTACTATGGTAACGACCAGTTTCAGAGGGAGCCCTGCCATGACAAACTGCTTTATAGCTCCAATTTGGTCGTGGTTTTTAATTAGCGGCAATTTCACGGCAACTCAGAGTGTTGCGAATCCGTGGCAAACCAAGCTCCCGTCGTCTGACTCTAGAGACGGCCCGTGGCCAGTGCCCCTCCTTGTTCAGCAGAGCACCCCACTAACGCGACGGCTCCACCCCAAGCACTGGAGGGGACCTGGGGTGCTCCGGGGCCGAGGGTCCAAGTTCCCTCACTGGGCAAAAAAGACCCTTAGTCGGAGGGTCCCGGTCCCCTCATTGGGCAAAAAAATCGGTCAGCTCAGATGAGGGCCCGCCATGCCATGCCTGGTGCATAGAAGGCACTCGGAAAACACTTGTGGAAACAGCCCCAGGGTTCTCTTCCTGTTCCAAGGATCTCTTGCTGTACGTTGTCTAACAACCGGCTGTGAACACCCAGATCGACAAACCCTCGGGCTGCTGTCGGGGTTGATAAACCATGTATTGGGGTGGGGTGATAAGATGGCTGGTCTGGGAGGCCAAGTTGCCGCCATCCGAGGGGAAGCCTGTCTCCCTCCAGCACCTAAGGATGTCCTGGGGTTTTGATGGCGGTCACCTCCAACGAAATTCTCGGCAATAGCTTCCGTTTTAGCGGGTCATCATCCCGGCCCCTCTACTCAAAGCTGAACTCAGCAGGTTCTACAACTGACCCTGTCTGCCTGGCATCAGTGACCCGTTTCCAGAGGAGACCCTTTTCCATTTAGAAAGGTGCAGCGGGGTGCCTGCGTCCCTCCGATTCTGAAGGCGGGCTCAGTCGCTCCTGGCTGGACAGCCTCCCTGCTTTGGTCTGCAGATACTTTCAGAACCGTTCTAGAAGGCGGAGAAGGCAGCCGATCCAAAGGGCGTCTACGTTATCCACCGACACGTTCGATAAAATTATTACAAATGGTTGACAAAATACACCGGTAAATGGGGTTCGGTGGGGTGGTGGCATCTCCCGCGACATCCGGCTTTGCTTTTATCGTCTGTCGGCCGCACCTGTCATGCGCCTCACGTCACAGCCGCGGATCGGCTGCGGTAGGAGCGGAAAGTTCATCAGATTCTGCCATCAGAACAGACAGGACGCGGCGCTGGTGGCCCCCAGGGCAGATCCGGACTTTGCGGGCCTGGAAATTTCTACACGTTGGAGGTCCTACTCAAGGGGAGTGGGAGATACCAGCTTCCAGTTACGAGACGAGCGAGTCGCGGGCAGAAAAGAGACAGCACCGGGGATATGGTCAGTGCCACGGTGATAGCGTGTGGTGCCAGACGGAAGCCGCCCTCGTGGCGAGCACTTGTCACATCTCTGTGTTGTACACCCGAAACCAACCTAACATCGTGTGTCACCTGGACTTCAATTAAAAAAAAAAAAAAAAAAGAGGGGCGCCTGGGTGGCTCCGTCGGTTAAGCGTCCGACTTCGGCTCGGGTCACGATCTCACTGCTCGTGGGTTCGAGCCCCGCATCGGGCTCTGTGCTGACAGCTCGGAACCCGGAGCCTGCTTCGGAATCTGCGTCTCCCTCTGTCTCTGCCCCTCCCCCACTCATGCTCCCTCGCTCTCTCAAAAATAAAGACAGGTTTTAAAATTTTTTTTAAAAAGGAAAGGAAAGAAAAAGTGCACAAAACATATTAGGGTAACAAGTCTTAGAGAAACAGAGCCCACGAGTGGGCCCCTCCAGGGCCTTAGTGGGGACCCTGTCCCACGAGGGTCCCCAGAGCTCATGCCGTGGCAGGTCAGGGGAAGTTTACTTCCGCACAAAGCAGCCCCGCCAGTTTTAGGGCCAAAGCAGAAAATCAGAACAACATGCTCGTGGCCCCCGGCGGTCCCACAGTCCACTGAGCAGAGCAGGTGCCGTGAAATCAGACTGGGAGGACTGTGACCCGGGGGTCTGCAGCACAAGGAATACCAGCCCTCTGCCCTCGCCCCCCACCCCGTCCTCACAGCCCGCGCTGCTCCAGGTAAGCACCCAGTTCCGCATCTCTCTCCGGCCTACAGGTGATCCTGGGGAAGCTGTATGAGACCCGGAGCAGTCAGCTGAGAAAGTACAAGCCGCCCGTGAAGCTGGACGCCCTCTGGCATATGCCTCAATTCCAGAAGGTCAGTCTCACCTCCACCTGCCCCTTCCCGCCCGGAGGGCGGATGCCCCTCACTTTGGCGGGTCCTCACCTGTCTCCTAGGCAGCGAGAGTCTGTGGGCTTCTTCTAACCACTGATTGGCATAATAACAGCAACTATTATATATATATTTTTTTTTTATATAATTTTTTTAAGTTTATTTAATTATTTTGAGAGAGAGAGTGGGGAGCGCGGAGGGGCAGAGAAAGAGGGAGACAGAGAATCCCAAGCAGGTTCCGCCCTGTCGGCGCAGGGCCTGACACGGGGCTCGAACCCAAAAACCGTGAGATCCTGACCTGAGCTGAAATCATTCTGCAGACAGGGAGCACGGCCAACGTGGGCTTAAGCGGCAGCCTTGCGCTGGACCCCGGGCCGTCTGACCATAGAGCCTGGCTGTCTGCCCACCACAGTGGACACTGTCCGGGCCAAACCCCCCCCCCCCCCGCCACCGATGGGGTTGTTGACCCACCACATCCTGCACTGGGGACTTGAGGGGGAGGACGGCCCCTCACCACCGGCGCTAAACCCCCCAGCAAGGTGGCGTCCGTCCCTGGGGGGAGGGGAGCAAATGTCCACTAGGGGCTGACATAAGGGGGTGACACACACCCAGAATGATCTAGCACCCGCTGTGCTCCCGCCTCTGAACTGAACTGGGGTTCACTAGGCCACGTGGCCCTGTCACACCCAGAGGGGGATTCATCTTCTGAGTCTTTTAGCAGGGGAAGAGAACGTGAGGGCCGGGGGCATTGTCCACAGGAGATTTGGGGACAGCAGCTTCCGAGTGGCAGGGGAGCTGGCCGTGCCCAACTCGGGCCCCGCGCGAGCCTTTCTGGGGAGCCACAGGGACACGCGCGGCCCCAGGAAGACAGCTGGACAAAGCCACGTTTCTGGCCAGCCCAGGCCACCCGCGGCATTGACTTAAACTGCAATTTAGACAATGAAGGGGCCAGTGGCTTCCTGAGCCTAATGCAATCGAACAGGCTGCTGAGTTCCGCGGAGAAGCCTGCCTGCCCCCCGACGCGGCCTCTTGCGTCCTGCCCAAGTGGCCTCCGTCAGCACATGTCAGTGACCATCCGCCCGCAGCCCGTCAGCCCGCGCCGCCCCGCACTCGAACACGACCGGCCGCCGAGCGGGAGATGCCGGGAGGCCCTGCCCGCCTCGCTTTGTGTGTGGCTTCTCCGGCCTGGCCTGGCCGCGTGGCTCAGCTCTGGTTCCTCCGCTCCCCCAACCACCTGCCTTTCTAGCCACGTTTCGCCCCTACTTCTCTCTCCACAGCCTCCGCCCCAGCCCCTCCTTCTGTTGTTTGTCCCCCTTTGCTCTTTCTGCTCTGATTTTCTCTCTGATTTGCCCTGGGATGCTGCCCAAGGGGAGGGACGGGGACCCAGGGCTCCACGGACACAAGACCACCCTCCCCCCCCACCCCCCGCAAACGTCACTCAGCATCAACCCCCAGCCCCTCGGCTCCGATTTGGAATCTGCCCGTCGCCTCGAGGCAGTAGACAAAGGAGGGCTCCGGCGGTCTTGGCCCAGCGGAGCAAGGAAGGGGCCTCCCCCCCAGCCCCTCCCCGCGAGGCTCCCACGTCGGGGGGGCGGGTGTGGCACGCCAGTGTCCCCGCGGTGCCCGGCCCGGGGTGGGTGTGCAAGCACAGAAGCGAACGAACAAGTTTCTGGTTTCAAGAGAGGGGACTGGGCTGAGCCGTCCTTCCGTTCTAGACCGTTGTTGTGAAACACGGGCGGGAACCACGGGAGGCATCCTGTGATGGTGCCCTTTTGCTCGGGGCCCCACCTCGTGCCAAGTCACGTTCACGGCTTAGTACGCCTCATCTTCAGAACGAGTGCCCCCCGACTCCTCCGGGGGCACAGAGTTTGTGCTGTGCCGGGGGCACAGAGCCCCGGGGTGCACAGCGTGTTTGCCGTCTTTTCGGGAACGTTCGCGGGGTTCTGGAAGTTCCTCTGGAGCAGGGCTCGTCCCTGGGCGCCGCCTTGGACAGCCCCGAAGAGTCCCCAGGCACCCCACCCCAGACTGATGCCTCTTATGGATGCAGCGCTCAGAACCCCTCCCCTCCTTGGGGGAAATATCACCAACGAAAAGTATCTCGTAGAAAGGGTGTCCCCATTCCACTGATGTGGAAACTGAGGCTCAGAGGGGCGAAGGAACAGGCCCTGTTTGAAGGGGTCCCAGGTTCCATCCAGGGCTGCAGAAGCCTCCTGAGAATCCCTCCCTCGCCCTGACCGCACACCCAGCCCGTGCGTCTTCAGGACGGCAGGGCCCCTCTCTCCCCTTCACAGTATGTATCCTCACTGCAATTAATTAGTTAATTGGGCAATTAGTCGTCCATCTTCCCCAGCAAAATGTGAGCCCCCGAGGACCATGCCTGTTGTGACCCCCACCGCATCCCCAGAGCCCCGCACCCAGTGAGTGATCAGTAAATGTGGAAAGAATGAAGGGGCAGATGAATGAATGAATGAATGCCCAGCGCGGCCCTGAATGGCAGAAGAATTAAAAAGCCTTCCAGAGACCTGATGAAGGCCCCTTCCCAGCCAGAGCCTCCCGGCGTCCCCCTATCCCTGGCTGCCCCCCGACCGGGTCTGGGCTCAGGAGGGCCAGCGCAGGGGCAGGGGCGGTGGGGGCTACGCGGCGTCCTGCGCGAAGCCCCAGGAGGGTCTTTGTGCCTCGTGTCTGTGCCGAGCCACCGCCCCCCCCCACCCCAGCCCCATTATGAAAGGGAAAAGCGCTTCCAAAAAAGTTGAACCTGTCACAGTGATGGATAACCTAAATGGACTCTCCCCGCTCGCGAACAGATGTCGACGCTGAACCCTGTCAGAAATAATTAAACACCTTTCACATGGAAAAGCAGCAGGCAGAGGCGCCGCGGCCCGCTCCCCGGGCTGGGTCAACGCGGAGCGAGCCGGCTTCCTGCACCGGAGCGGCCGCCCCCGTCCACGGGTCACCCGGGGACCCTCCCCACCCCGGTGCCACACGGGGCCCCGAGCGGCCTTGTGAGCTCCCGAGGGGACCAAGGAAAGCAGAAGGAACTCCCGTCGGTGGACGTCGTTGTCAGCCGCTGGGCTGCCTGGGATCACAGCGTTCCTCTCTGGTCCGTGCCACCAGCAATTGCCATGGATGGCCAGGGCCCAGAGAGAGGGTCAGCCCACGGCTGGCAGGTGGCTGCCGGCTGGCTAGAGGCTCTCTGGGCCTCAGTTTCCTCATCTGAAAATGAGGGGTAGCATTGTTCTTTTTTTTCTTTTTAATTGTTTTTAATGTTTTTATTTATTTTTGAGACAGAGACAGAGCATGAGCAGGGGAGGGGCAGAGAGAGAGAGGGAGACACAGAATCCGAAGCAGGCTCCGGGCTCCGAGCTGTCAGCACAGAGCCCAATGCGGGGCTCGAACCCACGGACCGCGAGATCGTGACCTGAGCCGAAGTCGGACGCTCAACCGACTGAGCCACCCAGGCACCTCTAGCATTGTTCTTTTTTGAAGTTTGTTTATTTATTTTGAGAGAAAGCGTGAGTGGGGGAGGGGCAGAGGGAGAGAATCCCAAGCAGGCTCTACACCATCAGCACAGAGCCCGACGCGGGGCTCGAACCCATGAACTGGCAGATCGTGACCTGAGCAGAAGTCGGACGGAGCCCCCCAGGCGTCCCGAGGGGGTAGCCTATACTTCTGGGTCTCTTGCAGCCTAAGGCTCATGATCCCAGATTCACTGGTCAGAGAGCGGTGTGGGAGGGAGTTTGGTGGCTCTTGGTGGTGCCAGACCCCTAAACCCAGAGTGAACTGTCAGGGGAAGCAACCCAGACCCTTCGTCAGCTTCCCGTGCTGGGGGACAGGATGTGAGCTCACTCCCCCGAGTGGAGGGATCGCTGGGCTTGGAGCCAGTGCCCTCTGTGCCCCTGGCAAAGGGACTCCTGCCCTTTACCAACGTGCGGGGGGCAGCCAGCGGGGAGGGAGGAGGGGGCCGCGTGCTGTGCCTGTGTGTGCACAGGACTCAGGGTCCGACACACCCGGGTCACACGGCGAGCCTGCCGCCCTGTCACCCTGTCCGAGTCCCCATTCCTTCTTCTGAAAAAGGGCCCAGCCCGATTTAGCAGGGCACCTGGACCCTATTAAGGTGCCGATAAATGGCCTGTGGCCTGCGGGATGGTCCTGATGATCATTCATTCACTCACTCACTCATTCATTCACAAGTCTCGGCGAGCACCTTTTCGCCAGGCCCCGTTCTCCGTGCCAATGCCATACTGCTGTAACAGCCGCTGGCGCCCGGCAGGGGTGGGGTGGACAAGACGGACAGAGGGGTGGACAGCTAGATGGGGGAGGTCTGGAGCAGCTCCTCGCCGCCAGCATCCGGGGTTTGCCGCCTGGAAAGGCGGGGCGGGGGACAGTCTGAATGACCGTACTCCCATCAACACAATCCTGTTCACCTGCCTCTTGCAGGAACCTGGTCAGGTCTTCCCGGGGAAGGGGCCAGACATCCCAGCCTGCCTGTCGGGAGGTGGGATTCTTCATAATGCCACCGTCTGCTGGCAAAAGTGACCCAGTCTGAACCGCATATCCTATGGCCACCTGATACTAAGCCAAGAAAAGCAGACGGTTTATCCCTCCTTACAAAGACTGCCAGCGATAACGGCCCAAAGACAAATGTCTGGGGTGAGTGTGCCCAAGTATTTACGGCGGCGCCACTGGCGGAGGTGAAAGCCTGGATGTGCCCGTCGAAGGGCACTGAAAATAACGACTGTGGTCTATTTAATGACCACTTACTAACACCTTACTGGGGGACGGAACCTGTGCTGTGTGACGTCATTGGGATACAGGCGCCCACACATCTGCGCAGGTGCCTGTGCTCGAGGACAGGCGTCCAGAGGGACGGGTCCCCAGGTGGCAGGGGCGGTGACCCCTGGGGCGGGGTGGGGCTAAGCTCTACTGTCTGTGATGCTCTTTTCCGCATTGGTGGAGTGTTTTGCAGTGAGTACAGGGCTTTTACAAAACCAGCAAGGCCGTTGTCTTTTTTAAATGTGTCTGAAGGATGAGGACGCTACGTCTTTCCGCGGGTCCTTGTCTCCAGTGCCCAAGCGCCATTCAGCCCCGTCCTTCCGGGACCCACAGGTGCTCCGTGCTGCTGGCCACAGCGGGTTTTCCGCCGCGGGTTTCCATCAAGGGCAGAGGTCAGAAGCCAGCGCTCCCCCTCCCCCAGCAGGGAAGGCGGCTGGCTCCCCGAGTCTGCCTCTCTATGGCCAAACCCATGTCACGTAATTGGAGATTCCTGAACCCATTTTAGAGGGAGGTTTGCCCAAGCATCCCGAGGTCACCCTTCACGGCGAACGCTGCGCCTCTCCCCGGACCGACCTGTCTTTCTTCCACAGTGCCAATACCCCCTGACATTACATAGCCATTCAGTCACTAAAGTATGAACAAATTGACTATATTTTCATCTGGCTTTTGGTTTCAGCCCCACTGCTTTAGAATAATGGCCCAAGCTATTAAGCTAACAGTTTGATTTACAAGCCCTTGTGCTCTGAACGCTGGGATCAGACTCCTCTCTTTGTGGAAGACTAACCTTGCCTCGGGTCTCCTGGGCCCCTGGCTCCCTAATAGAACCCGAGACGGCAGGGGGAAAAAAATCAGCAGTCAGCCAAGCAGTGACACCCGGAGATGCAGCTGATTAGTGAAAGCTGCTGAATCTAAGAAAAGGATTTTCTTTCCCACCTTTAAGCTCCCTTACAAATCATAGCCGGCTGGAAAGTTAACTCTCTGTTAAACCCCCGGAGTGGGCTCCGAGCCTGTCCACCCGGCTGCCACTTCCTCTCCAGAGGGCTCCACAGGGCCAACTAAAGATGAGCCTGTCTCCGGACAGGTGTGTCCAGCCCCGAGGTCCCTCTTTCCAGACCCAGGAAGGGCCGATGCCAGCTCTCCTGCCCCTCCCCGAGGCCCCTGCGCCAGGGACGTATTTTAAGAATCCTGTCGCTCCGTTTCATTGGAAGAAGAATCAACCCCTGTTGTGGTGTAGGGCACCGGGCACAGGGACGGGATGTGTCACACGCGGAAACAGGGCTATAGGAAGCGTGATTCAGAGGTCCTGGTGCAGCTGACATTTCTCCCGTAAATACAGATGCCCCCGTTATAAACCAGATCAGTGTGCAGAATAGAGAAGAAAGCAGAGGCTTAATTGGTTTTACATAATCCGGCACCTTGGAGGGACAGAAGTCTTAGGCACCTGCTCATAGGTGACATTGCCGCTCAATACTGGCAAGTCACAAAGAGCCAGAGCTGAAGGCTCTGGGGATGGGTGACAAGAGGAAAGGGATTGGGGTCCTGGAGCATCAGGACGAGTCTGGGTGCCCTGGTCACAGAGGGAGACGTCAGGCGTCTATGTGGGGGCCCCGAGAAGTGGGAGCTGGCACTTCTAACCACACTAGCCCTGCAGCCTGGGGACCCCCAGCCCGACTGTCCCCTTAACACTTCCGGTGCCTGGGAACTGTGAGTTCACTACAGAAAGCTCCTCTCCCCAACGGGGGGCGAAAACATTTCCAATTTTGTGTTGAAAGTCAACCAGGGGGCACCCGGGTGGCTCAGTCTGTTAAGCGTCCGACTTCGACTCAGGTCATGATCTCGTGGTCCATGAGTTCGAGCCCCACGTCGGGCTCTGTGCTGACAGCTCAGAACCTGGAGCCTGCTTCGGATTCTGTGTCTCCCTCTCTCTCTGCCCCTTCCCTGCTCGTGCTCTGTCTCTCTGTCTCTCTCTCTCTCTCTCAAAAATAAACAAACATTTTTGGGGGCGCCTGGGTGTCTCAGTCAGTTATGCGTCCAACTTCAGCCTGGGTCATGATCTTGCGATCTGTGAGTTCAAGCCCCCCGTCGGGCTCTGTGCTGACAGCTCAGAACCTGGAGCCTGCTTCCGATTCTGTGTCTCCCTCTCTCTCTGCCTCTCCCCAGCTGGTGCTCTGTCTCTCTCTCTCTCAAAAATAAACATTAAAAAAAAAATTTTTTTTTAAAGGAAGTCAACCAGAAAATCGACCAGTTTTTGACATCATATATATATTTCTAACCTCTAGAGATAGCTAGAACCTCACCTTGAATTTGGGGAGTCGATGGGACCTTGGGGGTCTCCAATTTCTTCTTCCAGCTCATCCCCAAGAGAACAACTCCTGGTGATCTAAAGAGACTCTCCCGACTTGAGCAGGAGTTGGGGCTCATCTCTGAGTGCCTCATTTCCAAGTGTCCCCACCCATCAGCCTCTGTCACTGGGCCCCCGAGCCATCACCATGATGGGATCCAAAGCCATCTAGCACTGGCCAGCAGAAGGTGCCAGTAATAAACAGTGTTAGATGATTTGCCTGGGTAAACTCAGGGTTCATCCAAACTGAGCTTTGTCAAAAGTGCGGCCAAGACGAGCCAAGAGGCTGGCATCCTTGCATCTAAAAGCCACAAGCAAATAAACACGCCCCCACCCCCCAGCCACCGCCCCGATGTCCTTCAGGGATGCAAAGCCCACTGGCGTCAGAGAGCTCGTGTTGGGGAAAGTTAAGAGGATGGGGTGTTTCCTGGCTTCTTCCCTTCCTCTCCTCAAAGAGGTCCCAGGAAATGACGCATTAGATCACGCAAAAGAAGGTAGGTAGTGTGACCCGGGGCCAGCAGCTGGGCAGGCAGGGGGACGTGCGTCCAAGATGTTCCTCGGAGGCGGCGTTCCCAAAGGCAGTGACAATGATCACACCCACGGCTTGAGGAACAGTCTCATTTCCTGGAGATGCTCCCAATAACTCTCTGTGGCCGAGAAGAGCCGTGCTGTCTCAGAGGTGAGGGGATGGAGGCGTGGGGGCCTAAAGTCATGGGCCCCGGGTCCACCAATAACGAGTGGCAGAGTGGGGGCTTGGCCCTCCGGCCGGCTGCCCCAGGCCACAGGCCTTGGTAGAGCCAATAAATACTACTGACCTAAAACCGAGGTCGGAGGCCAGTTGGGGGCTAAATGCAGGACCCGGGAAGGAGAGTGAAGAGTGGTCAGGAACTCGGGTTTTATGGGTGTCCAGAGGGTCGTGGCCATAGCCCTGCTCTGGCTGATTTAAGCTCTTGCAATAAACAAAACTTCCCACTGCCCTGAAAGCCTTTAGACCTTGATAAAACCCCTGAGCAGCTTTTAAATTGCAGTTTGGCCCCAAGGCCAAAAAGGAAAGAGGCCATTGATCGCTGGCTTGCCTTATGAAAAGGCGTGAGGCAGAGAGGGAACCTGGCGGGAGGGCTGAGTCTGTGGGCTCCCCTGCCTCGCGCCGGCCTCCGCTCCTGCACCTGTAAAGTGGGCGTAGTAACGGAGGGCAGGTGCAGTCATGCGTGTAGACCGCTTGGCATGAGCTTGGCCAGGGGATGGGCGGGCTTTGGCGTCCTATCCTATAGACACGCAGGTCTCAAACTTGGCTGTGTCTGGGGTCCTCTGAGGAGGGCTCTAAAATGCAGATTCCAGGGCTCCACCCAGGAGCCAATCTAGTGGGTTTGGGGTAGCCTCCAAGCCTGCCTTTTCAGCAAACAGATCCTGAAGTTCCCTGGGTCAATGTCACCTGCTTTGCACAGGGATGTTTAAAGCCTGTGTTTACTAGGGCTGGTGGGTGCACATCCATATGTCTGCTACGAAGCATGCTGGGGCCTTCCAAAGGAAACATGCCTCTTGTCTGTTAAACAGCCCTGAGGATTATGAACTTCTGTCTTAATCTGCACGGGCTGCTAGAACAAAATACCATAGCCTGGTTGGCTTAAATAGCAGACATTTATTTCTCTCAGTTCTGACGGCTGCACGTCTGAGATCAGGATGCCAGCACGGCCGGGTTCTGGTGGGACCGTCCCTGGCTTGCAGAAGGCACTCCCCCCCTGCCCCCACCCGCCCGTGTCCTCACTTGTGAACTTGAACTGCCTTTCTCCGTATTTGTGAGTGAGATTGTGGTTACAGACGTCCATCGGTATCACTGGAATCCTTTTTAAAACAAATTTTTTTAATGTTTATTTATTTTTGAGAGAGAGAGAGAGAGAGTGTGTGAGCTGGGAAAGGGGCAGAGAGGGAGACACAGACTCCGAAGCAGGCTCCAGGCTCTGAGCTGACAGCACAGAGCCTGACTCGGGGCTCGAACTCATAAGCTGTGAGATCATGACCTGAGCCGAAGTCGGACGCTTAACTGACGGAGCCACCCAGGCGCCCCCATTCGAATCCTTTAATGCAAGAATCGATGTGACTGTGCCCTGCGTGGCAGTTTCCAGAAAACACCACAGTCAGCTTTGTAGACTGCTAATAATGGTAATAACAGCAGCAGCCACTGTGTCTCAAGTGCTTACTCTGTGTGCCACGCACTGTGCCAGGGGCTTGGCAATGACCCCATGGGATGGGGGGTAGGACTCTACATCGTCTTCAGAAAGTCTCTGCTTTATGCAACTCTTGAATGCCTTATTTCACATCCTGCGCAATTAATTCATTAGGCCCCTGGAAATCACTTGGGAGGAGACAAGGTACAGACATCGAAAAAAATGAGTCACCTTTTCTACTTGGCAAAGCAGATAGAGAGGTTCTCTAGAATGCCTGAATCTCAGATGCATTTCTAGCGGCTCTGTTACCTTATTTCAGGCTCCTAATCCATCCATCCATCCATTTATTCATCTGTCCATCCATCCATCCATCCATCCATCTGTTCATCCATCCATCTGTCCATCCATTCATCCATTCGTCCATCCATCCATCCATCCATCTGTCCGTCCATCCACCTAGCCATCTAGCCCAGATTTGTTCAGTGTCTATGGGGTACCCCTAGCAGTTGAGTTACCTCAAGACCTTTGAAGCCTCCTGTTTGTTGCTATTTCCCCAGAACAGGGTCCAGAATATGGTATAACATCCTCACTGTTTAGTTGGAGACACTTAACTCTAATTCCTATTTGTGAACGGACAGGGTCAGCCTCATCCACCACAGGAAGGTTCTGTTTCTTCTTAAGGGTCACCTCAAAAAATCCTTCCTGCTCATCATGCCAATAAGGGAAAGGGGAAAAGACACGAGACCTCACCAGGAGCACCCCAACCCAATGGGCCGTGGACACCAAACATCTGAGTGTGTCCCCAGCTTCCCTGGCAGAAACGCACGAGTCGTTCAACAGCCTATATGAATAAGCGATAAGGCACTCACTGACGGGCACTGTACGGATGGCTCAGCAAAGGACTTAATTTGCAACCAAGTGCAAAATCAAAGACTCTGTCAACCGAGGAACCGCGCGCCCGGATAACCACCTTGCACTACCTGAGAAAGCATCGTCAGGTAAATTTCCAGAGAAAGTAATTAAGGAATCCCCATTGTCTAAAATCAGCCGCAAAATTCGGAGCTCTGGAATTTGACGCTCACTGGGGATCTGGTGTCTCCTCCCGGCCTGATCCGTCATCAAAACGAACAGGGGAGGTTTAAGGGGGGGGATCGGCTGGTGTGCTCCCCCCTCGCTCTCCCGAAGACGCCCCTCCAGCACCTCGTGTTCCTGCAGGCGTCCTCTTGTCGGAGGAGTGGTAGGCAGCAAATGAGGTCACCACTTGTGGGACGGGGGTGAGATTAATACACAGATCTGTAGACCTCTCTGAAATCTGCAAGCACCAATTAATATTTATCAAGTACCCATGGCTTCCACGATACCAGGCATCAGCATGCAGAACATACAGTCCCTGGCATCGGGGAGTCTACGCTCCGATTCAAAAGCTACACACAGATGGATGGCCCACGTGCTTGGAGGCCCCCCACCCTGGTGGGACAGCCCATTGTGAGCGTGCGTTAATATTTATAGTGAGTGGCCTCTTCTGACGGAGGTGATGTCGAATTTTCGTCCAGGCACAGCCCGCTGGCCTCCCCGAAGTGGCTGGGTGTGGCGTTGGGGGGGGGGGGGGTCCGCTCACAGACTCCCTCCAAGGGTCTCAGCAACACGCCTCCTTCTCTAAGTCCCTCCTTGCCTCTTACTTGAGCTTGAAGACGGGTCTGCCATGACTGTCCAGACCATACCCTTGGAGGTTTCTGAGCTTCTGAGCGCAGAGAGTGGGCTAAGCAGCCACCCGACGGAATACCCCATCTCCCGTTGGCAGCTGGACGCCCCACGGCCGCCTCCCCAGAGAGCGGCACCGGGCAGCGTCCCATCATCCGAGCTCTGGAAAGAAGAGCCCCCCCCCTCCCCCGCCCCCCCCGCTCCCCGCCAGCTCCACCTGTCACGACGTCTGTTGACAACCCCATTTGAAAACGGCCGGCACCGCGGCCGTGAAGGCTCGTTCTGTCTCCCATTCGCTCCTTCCCCAGCCCGGTTTTGAAAGGCGAAGATTCTGGGAGGCACACGCACCCGCCTCCCCCCTCCGCCCCCCTGCAGGCCCCGTCACGGAGGGAGAGAGGCGGCAGCCTGGGTGAGCGGGGCTGATGGGCCTCCTCACCTGGCCCCACGGTGCACCGCCTCCAATTAAATCAAAATGGCTTGTTTTTAATGGTCTTTTACACTGACAAGTGGGCGATCATTTTGGGCCCACTAGCTGTCAGGGAGCGGAGGCAAATCCTCGGTTGATAATGCCCAATGCTTCCAATTAGGAGCCGGGGCCGCTCCTGGCGTGCTAACGATTCCCCAGCCGCCCCCCAGGCCCCTTTGGCGCTGGTGTTTCTTCCTGCCTGTTCCGCCGCAAATTACTGACACAAAACGGAAGGCCCCGCGTCTCCTCTGCCACGCCAGGCCGGGCCCTGTTGGGCTTAATGAGCCGATGGAAGTTTCGTGGCTCCGGCGCTAAATTCTTTTCTTGTTTGACAGCTGCTCGGCTAAGGCGAGTGTTGACCTTATAAAAGATTTAGTGTTTCTCATTATCTTCTGTCAAGCTTCACAAGTGATGGCTCTGCGGTTATCATTTGCATCCTGGGTGTGTGTGTGTGTGTGTGTGTGTGCGTGCGTGTGCGTGCGTGTGCTGGATGGGGGCTCCGGGGTGCAGACGGGGAACGGGAAGGGGTCCTTGTCTCCCTGCCTCGCATCCGGCTCCCACACGACAGCTTCCAGGGCGACACTCTTCTGGGGCTGAGCCGTTCCAAAGAGAAGCCGAGATGACGGGTGGCTCGAACCAAGGCTCCCGGGCCTCCCCGGGTGGGGGCTCCGTGGGGACCAGCCGACTCCCACGGCCAGGACGTGCCGGGCAAAAGGAGGATGTGAGCCGGACTCACTGCTGGGGACAGTGTTCCGGCCACACCTGAGGGTTCACCGAGAGGAACTCACTCCTCCCTTAGCGGCCCGTGTAAGGCCATCGCCCGCAAGCTTCCTCCCCTGGCTTTGCATCCTACATCAGGATTTGATGGTTTTTGAAAGCAGAACCGCTAAGAAAAAGGGGCCCGTATCACTGCCCCGATGTGACAACGGTGGCGTTGGTCAGTCCTTACTGTGATTCTGTGCCCGTGCTGTGCTGGGGCCGCCCCAAACTAACAAGACTCAGGGGGGTCCGTGCCGTCTCCTTTGCCAGGCTCCTGCTGGCCTCCCCACCCGTCCCTTTCAGTCTCCGCGCTCTCCCCTCGCTCACGGACCCCCTGGCCAACCCAGGTGAGGGTGACCCGCGGGGACCTGGAAAGGGAGACAGAGTTAAGGGCAGGCGAGCGCCTGGCTGGCTTCTCCTGTGGATTCTGAGTCTTTATTTGTCTCCAATAGAGGCGACCCTCTTGTCATCTCTTAGAACAAAAACGTGGCGCCCTCTCCCTCTTGTGACCACGGCAGACCTTGCCAACTGGTCCCTGCACACTTTTACACGAGCCGCGGTTCGGCCCGAGAGGATTTTATAGCAGAACAGCCACCATCGGTCTGAGCTGATACGATATGTGAAGTGAAACCTCCTCACCATCCCTGCCTCAGCGTGGCCGTGCAAACAAACTGCTGAGTATTCAGAAAGTCCTCCTCTTCTCGTGCTAGGCTGCTACGGTATGTATACAAGAGGAAATAAACGATAACCCACCAAAGGAGAACAGATAAATTGGGCATCATCAGGACATCGCCACAACTTTGTCGGTCCAAACGATACTCGGCGCGAAGACAACCCACAGGGTAGGAGCAAATATTTGCAAATCCCATCTCTGATACAGGACTTGTACCTATGAATATAAATATGACCCTTACAACTCAGTAATGAAAAGATAAATAATCTAGTCAAAAATTTTCTTTAATTTTTTTAGTGTTTTTTTATTTATTTTTGAGAGAGACAGAGACAGAGCTTAACCGACTGAGACACCCAGGCGCCCCCCCCCCATTTTTTTTAAATGTCTACTTATTTTTGAGAGAGAGACAGAGTGTGAGCAGGGGAGGGGGCAGAGAGAGAGGGAGACACAGAATCCGAGGCAGGCTCCGGGCTCCGAGCTGTCAGCACAGAGCTCAACGTGGGGCTCAAACTCACGAACTGTGAAATCATGACATTGGACGTTCAACCGACTGAGCCACCCAGATGCCCCTATATTAAATAAAATGTTAAAAAAAAATTTTTAACGTTTGTTTATTATGGAGAGACAGACAGAGACAGAGTGTGAGCAGGGGAGGGGCAGAGAGAGAGGGAGACACAGAATCCCAAGCAGGCTCCAGGCTCCGAGCTGTCAGCACAGAGCCCGACGCGGGGCTCGAACCCACAAACGGTGAGACCGTGACCTGAGCTGAAGTCGGACGCTCAACTGACGGAGCCACCCAGACGCCCCATTATAATCAAATTTTAAATGGCCAAAGGACTGTATAGACATTCCTCCAAAGAAGATACGCAGATGGCCAATAAGCACATGAGGGATGTCCAACATCGAGAGGCATCAGGGAAACGCAGATCAAACCTCAGTGGGACCCTGCTTGGGTCCCAGCAGCTAGGACGGCTGCGATAAAAACAAAACAAACACAGACAGTAACAAGTGTTGGCGAAGATGCGAAGAAATCGGAACCCTCCTACGTCGCTGGTGAGAATAAAATGGTACAGCCACTTCGGAAAGCCCAGTGGGAAGTTCCTCCAAAGGCTAGCGTTCCCACATGTCCCCCCCCCCCCCACCGCCTCCCCACCCAGCGATTCCACTGCCAATTATCTCGCCAAGAGACAGGAAAACGTGTCCACGTAACAACTCGTACGTGCATGTTCACAGCGTGGTATTATTCATATGAGCTGTATGATCCGTGAATTATATCTCAATAAAGCTCTTCCAAAAAAAAAAAAAAAAGGTCAGGCCACTTGAAAGACAGGAGTAGCACACGAGTCAGATGAGTGTCCATTGTCCAGATGCCATCTTTGGAGGTTGGAGCAGGATGCTGACTGGCTGCCATGAAAGGGCCTCAGAGAGGGAAGGAGGTCTTCTCAGTTCCCCCGATGGTCCAATATGACTCCCACTTCCCTGAAGCCCGTGAAACTTAGAGGCTGAAGAAGCAGACGTGGGAGCTGACCTGGAGGTTTTCGGGGAGTTCAGCCCAACACCCCACCGTGGTGTTACTTTGTCCCTTAGCCACCGGCGTCCGGCGAAAAGATTCATCGGCCAACTTCGGTCGCAGCCGTTGACTGGTTGACTTGCCTCAGCAAGTCCTCATAAGTGCTCTAGAAATACTGGTGTGACTTCTGGAAAAAGCAGGTCGATTCTCCTTCTCAAAGGCATGCATGCTGGTCTTTCCTTCGGCGCCAGGAAGTCCCCAAGCGCCCCAGAGTCAGTGGAGGAAGACCGGGATTCCCCCCCCCCCCGCCCCGCCCAGTCCCTCCCTCACCTGGCATGGTGATTCCTCGAGGTGCCACGCTAGACCTTGCGGGGAGGCAGGAAGTTTGTTTCCTAAGCCTGAGCTTGGATGTTCTTTGAAAACACAGCATGTGTCAGCAGGGAGGGTCAGGCCCTGTGTCCTTGCTCCGTCTATTTTTGGACCACGGAGAAATTAGAACCGGTAGCAGAATAAAGACCAGATGTCTCGGGAGAGACTGTCACCCTCGTTAATTACTTAAGCTACGAACCGTCTACATCGGAGTCTGGGGCTCAGCCTGCTGGCCAATGATGTCCTGCACGGATGGATCTGTGTTCAACGGGGGCCTCTGACCTCCAGCTGCCCTGAACTTGACAGAAATTACTGACCTGGGACTGATCCATAATTTTCAAGGGCCCCTCATTAGAGGAGACAGCCCCTCAATCTTTTAAAGCCAAACCTCTCTCCCAGTCTCCTGAGTGGTTGCCACTTTAAAAAAAAAACAAAAAGCAAACAACAACAACAACAAAAAACCAATCCCCCACCAAAACTAAACTAAGATTTCTATAGCTGCTTTTTTTTTCTCTTAGCTCTTTGGCAGATTTTATTATTAATTATTATTATTATATATTTTTTAATCTGGCTATTTTTTTCTCAGATCCTGGCTTTTGCCTTCTCGGCCCCCAGACTTGGCCCCCAGACTTGGCCCTGGCAGGCTTGGTGTCCAGTTGGGGGACTATCGTGTGGCTAATGAGAGGGGACTGGAAGGTCAGGTGGCCCAGCTGCCCCTTTCAGTAGGACCGTGTCCAGGGCCTGGGCTGAGCCAGGGCACCTGCCCAGCGGCAGGTTAGTCCCTCCCGGCCGCCCGGTGCGCGTGCACACACCCTCCACACGCCACTGGTGTGGTGTCACAAAGGACAGCAGGGTCCATCCGTCTCTCTGCCATAAAGAGTCCCATGTCGCGGCTGCCCCCATGCCCTCCTACAGCAGAGGCCTGACGCGGAGGGAGAAGACAGAAAGGAGACCGGGAAAGACAGAAGGCAAAACGCTTCTCGCTCTTCTTAGCGTGTGGGTTAAAGCTGGTCCACCCGCCGAAGGCTGGTGTCACCAGGCAAAACGACCACGTCTTTCCTCCTTGGGTCCTGGAGGTCTTGTAGGCACTGAGATGACTGTGCCCAGTGAGCGGGATAAGTCAAATGCGGGGAGAGTCCGCACAAGCCAAAGTCACAAACCAGTGGCTGGGAAACTTCATTTGGCCACAAAACTCATGATTCAGATGGAATCATGCAAATCTCCAGCAAATAAATCTCGTAAAACAGAGTAACTCTTTCCGAGCTGTGCGTTGAGGGAGGAGCCCCCGCTCGCCTACCTCCCTCGCCCCCGGGTCCCCTCTGCAAAAGGCAGTTTCAAAAGCCCGCCTTGTGTCTTCACATTAAAAAGAGGAAAAGGCAGTAATTCCTTTCAGGTGAAACTGACGCCCTCTCAGCTTCCTTCCCTGATCCCAGTCCCGACCCTCCCGCCTGGGCATGACTTCCAGGCACTTCTGTCTTCCAGCTCTGCTTCACACACGTGCTTGCACCACACGGGGGTCTCTTGTAGGTTTTAAGTCTTTCAAAAAGGGCGTCTGGGTGGCTCAGTTGGTTGAGCATCCGACTTGATTTCCACTCAGGTCATGATCTCTCGGTTCACGGGTTCGAGTCCTACATCGGACTCTGTGCTGACAGCACTGAGCCTGCTTGGGATTCTCTCTCTCTCTTTCTCTCTCTCTCTCTCTCTCTCTGCCCCTCCCCGACTCTCTCTCTCTCTTTTTCTCTCTCTCTCAAAAATAAACATTAAGTTTTTTTTAAATCATTCATATAAACGGCATCACACGTATGTTCTATTCTGTAAATGAAACTTTCTTTCCCCTGCAACATTGTTTTTGAGATTTATACCTGTTGACTCAGACAGACCTCGAGCGGCGTTGTCCCCTGGAACTTTCTGTGATGATGGCCATGTTATCCATCAGTAGCCACTGGCCACGTGGGGTTATTGAGCACTCGGAATGTGCTTTAGTACGACAAAGGGGCTGAATTTTTCATTTCATTCCATTTTAGCTACTTCGGATTTACATAGCCGCATGTGGCTCGTGGCCACCATGTTGGACGCGGCCACTCTGGGGTGGTCAGATGCAGAGAGCCTGATGCAGAGGTTAACTGATGCAGAGCATTCGACTGTGTGAACTGACCGGCTTTGGTTCATCCAGTCCCCACGGATGCACATGCAGTTGTTTCTAATACTTTTTATCCTGAATCCTACGATGAGGATTCTTGTATACTCGTCTCTCGGTGGGCATTTTTGAAAGTTTCTAAACACGGACTCTGGTTCATAGAGGGCGCGCAAGCCCAGCATTTCCAGGTAACGCCAAACCCTCTCGAACGATTGTGCCGCTTAACGCCCTTGCTAGTGGTCTAAGAAAGTTCCCACTTCTAACGTCAGGCTCATTACCATTATCACCAGTGGGATGGGCAGGAAATGGCATTTTCCTTACTTCCTGATCACAAACATTAGTTTGAGCTGGTTTCCTGTGTTTGCTGGCCTTCACATCTCCCCTCCTCGAACGGCCCGTTCATTTCTTCTTCCTGATTTTTGATCTCCGTGGGAGGGCAACACACTTTCACCTGCCTTATTCTTCCGAGTCTCTGCCTGTATGTTATCCCCTCAGGAAGCCTTCTGTGGTCCCAAAGTGCGAGTTTGATTGCCTGTATTATGAGCTCTTACAAATCTGGTACTTCCGGGGCATCTGGCTGGCTCGGTTAGTGGAGCGTGAAACTCTTGACCTCAGGGTTGTGGGTTCGAGCCCCATGTCGGGTTTGAGATTACTTAAAAAAAAAATCTGTAAAAAAAAAAAAAGAAAGAAAGAAAAGAAAAACAAATCTGGTACTTATTTTAGTACTTAACCCTAATTGAGTAATTAGTTGTGTGATTATATTTTTATTACTGTTTCCTGGGTCCACCGTAGCAGAGGCTTTCTGAATTCTTCCAGTCTCCTGGTGCCTAGCACAGAGTCTGGTACCTAGTGGATACTCAAATGACAAGTAGATAAACAAAAGGGCTGGGGCCCCTGGGTGGATCAGTCAGTTGGGCGTCCGATTTCGGCTCAGGTCATGATCTCCAGCGTGGGTTCGAGCCCCGCGTCGGGCTCTGTGCTGAGAGCTCAGAGCCTGGAGCCTGTTTAAGATTCTGTGTCTCCCTCTCTCTCTGCCTCTCTCTCTCTCTCTCTCTCAAAAATAAATAAACATAAAAATAAATTAAAAAAAAAAAAAGGACAATGGCCACGTCTTGTCCCCCAACCCAGATCACATGGGCACCTGCTCCATAATGGCGACGCATCATTCTGCCAAGGGATTTTCTGTTGAAAATAGATCACGCTTTTCAGGGAAGCACGAAAAGTAAAAACTAAACACATACAAAGGGTCTGATTCATGCAAATTACCTTAGCACCAAAGAAAATGAAATTAGAAATCAGTCACAAATGGAACTAATACAATCGCCTGGCAATGTAAAAAGCACACTTACAAATGACTAAAAGACCAAAGAAGAAACCCAAACGGAAATTTGATAGAAATTAGATGAAAAGAGAGCCGAACAAAAATAAATACACTCAAAACTCGAAAGCGAGACGAGATCAAAGTCAATTTAGAGGGCAAAGGCATTGCTCGTGCTAGTTATATAAACGGTAAAGAGTGAAAGGTAATTAGCTAGCAGAGGATTCTAGATGCTAAGAAGAGAAGAACGGAGGGACCGGCCTCAAAGAAGGAATCGTGAAGTCTTGTGCAAAATTCACAAAGTGGTCAAGGTACAGTTAAGGGTATGAATCAAAAGAAAAGCTGCTTCGAAGAAAGTGGGCGGGAGGAGCACAGATGCTTTCTCCTGCAGTGGGAGACAGAACCCGGGGATCCGGATTCCCCCGGGGGCCAAGTAGGGCCGCAGGCGGCAGGGGGTGGGCTCACGAAAGGGTGACGGGCTGGCTGCCGGGCTCGAGCTGGGCCGAGAACCGGAGAATCTCTTGCCCACCTTGGGGCCTGGATTTTTCATCTGTGCGGTTGGAGTCCGTGAGGTCCAAGGCCTCTTCCAACTCTGAGTTTCTGGGAATCTTTTGTTCCAGTTTGGTTGCAGAGAGTCAAAAAATATCAGCCGGGGAGGGGATTAGGATTCTTAGGACCAGCGGCGAACGCTAATCTCTTTTGAGATCTGATGGCTGTTCAGCTCCCCTGCCTCTTGTCTCCCAGCCGGGTTGATTTGCTTTCATTTCCTGCGATTTGCCCAAACTCTCCCCATCGCAGGGCTCTGGCAGCCTCCCACCTTTGCGGACTTTCTCCCTTCCTCTTCCCCTGCCCAGCCCCCTCATCTTCTCTAGAAAGGCCTTCCTGCCCCCCAGCTGGAGTTAAGTCCCCATCCACAGTCCTGTTAAATTGCCGTAAAGCACGCGTCGTGTTGTCAGCGGCTGCCTCGCACGCCGTCTTGCGAGGTCCACGGGGGCAAGTGCCGTGGCCCGTGTCACTCACCGGCATATCCCCAGGAGTACTGCACGGTGGAGGTGTCCAGTCCCAACGCTATCTAGATGCTGCCCGTTCAAACACGACCAGAGCCTTGGCCAGCCAGGGTAGAGCTGCCCCCGCCCGCCCTGCTCCTGGGGCCGCCCGCAGGCTGTGGCGCTCACCTCTTATTTACCTGCATGGACCCCAGAGTGACTCAGCCCCATTCAGCAAAGCTGTCTCCTGCCAAAGCCGCTACAATTTCTTACCTCCGGGCGGAGGCAGACCGCAGATGGCTTAATTTAGAAGCGTCTCCGAAGGAATTCCTTGCTCTCTACTCTTCATCCTGCGACTCCAGGGGTCTGTGGGGTCGTGACCACACACGGCTTGAGGCCTGACTTGTAATTAGGCTCCTCGTCTCTGGCTGAGCTGCTATTTTAGGAGAGGAGAGTGTGTGTGCCTGTGGGAGAGGAGCCACAACGTTCCCAGCAGTGACTCACTTGACTCGTTTCTTGAGCGTTTGTTACAGAGGGAGTGGAGTCTGTCCAGGAAGACCGGGGCCAGATTCCCACAGCTCTGGTTTCATTCTGTGCAACCGGGAGCAAGCGACTTAACCTTTCTGGGCCTCCATTTTCCCATCTGTAAGATGGAGACGGGGTCCGGATGTTCTGGGGCTCATGTGACATCCAAGCGCTGTGCCTGGCAAAGAGCAAGTCTGTTAGGGCACTGCTGAAGGGTCCATTCGTGGGGAACAGGACGGAGTCCGCAGAGGGACACCCGCGTCCTGGCATTCTGAGAGCCGGACCTCTCCTCTCCGTGGACTCCTGGGTTCTGCGGGGGGATTGGGGATTTCAAGGGATCTGGTTTCCCCTCTCCTTCTAAGGACCCATCCCACGTTGGGGGCAAGCTTTTGCTTGAGTTAGCCTTTGAGAGAGCCCATCAGACCCAACCACCACGAATCTCCTTTGGTTTTCACCTTGGAGACCAAGGCCAGGATGCATACCTGCCTTTCTACCCCTGCTCACACCATTTCCCCTACACCTCCTTTCCCGTCATCCCGGCCCCTTGGGCCACATTCAAGGCCCACCTGGCCCGAGGAGGCTTCTCTGACCACCTGAGGCCAGGTGAACCCGGCCCACTGCTTTCATTCGCTCTCTCGTTCATTTGCGCACCCTTCCAGCTTTGTTTCAACATGGCCCCATGCTAGGCACAGGGTGGGGGTCTTGAACAGGATAGATGCAGAGCCCGCCTCAGGGCTCCAGGGCTGGGCACTAGCTTGAGCTCCCCTATCTTGGACAGCTTAACTCCACAAGGTTCCAGCTGGAATGGGAATTCACGGATATCAGAGACTTCATGCGGCACACAGTGTGGCCGAAAACATAATGGGTGCCAGAATGCGCACGATCGGTCACTGGGCTGAGGCTCCCACGCCCAAAATACCCCTTTAGAAAACCAAAGGGAATGCCAAAGTACAAAAGGTGTGCATCTTCCCTGGCACCTAGTAGGTACTTAATCCATAGTTTTGAGATGAATGGATGAATGATCGTTTCTTTCTCACCAAAGTTTCTAAGTAAGAGGAGACTGGCAAAAAGGAAATTTCCTCCACGGGTCTCTTTTGTCTCTGTGCTGGTTTTAACCTGATTTTCTCTAAGCTGAGGAGCTCCTTGGGGCTGGATCCTTCTGCCATCTCCTCAGAAGATGAGAGTGAGTGCTGAGCCTGCTGCCACCAACACCAAATCAACACCACCCACCATCAACACCACCCATCATCAGCACCACCATCAACACCACCCATCATCAGCACCACCATCAACACCACCCATCATCAGCACCACTCACCATCAACATCACCCACCATCAACACCAAATCAACACCACCCACCACCAACACCACCCATCATCAGCACCACCATCAACACCACCCATCATCAGCACCACTCACCATCAACATCACCCACCATCAACACCAAATCAACACCACCTACCATTAATACCATCCACCATCAACACTATGCACCATCAACACTACCCACATCAGCACGACCCGTCGTCAACACTACCCACTGTCAACACCACCCACCATCAACACCAAATCAACACCACCTATCATCAACACCACCCACCCCCAACACTACCCGCCATCAACACCAAATTCACTACCACTCATCAAATGCCATCAGCACCATCTACCATTCCCGCCTACTGAGCTGCCCAGAGAACTGGCTTGGAGGTGGTATTCATTTCCTGAGGCTGCCATAACAGACTACCACAAACGTGGCGATTTAAACAATAGAAATTTATTCTCTGGCAGTTCTGGAGGCCAGAAATCCAAAATCAAGATTTAAGCAGGGCTGCATTCCCACCAGTCATGGGAGAAGGAAGTCGTGGGCAAGGAAGAAGGCTTCCTTGCCTCTTGCAGCTCTAGGTGGCTCCTGTCACCCCTGAGCTGCGGCGATAACTTCAGAGGGTTTCACATGGCCCTCTACTCTGTATCTGTGTCTCCTGTCTCAAGCATCCTTGTCATTGGAATCAGAACCTTCTTGAGTAATTCAGGATGTTCTCATCTTGAGATCCTTAAACTAATTACATCTGCAAAGACCTTTTTTTTTTTTTTTTTTTTTTTTACAAATAAGATCACATCCACAGATTCCAGTGGTGGACATATCTTTTTTGGGGGGCTGTGAGGGGATGCACGGAAATAGCAGAGATGTGGGCTATGGAGTTACACTTCCCTGTCAAGAGCCATTGGTGGCTGGCCACCAAGGAGGACACTATTGCCTCTCTGAATGCTACAGGAGACCGCGGACACCTAAGAGTCCCAGCCGGCTGGGCCTCTGAATCAGCCAAGGTGCCCATGACGCCTCTGGAGACCCAGAGTGCCAGCCTTCCTGAGCATCCCTGGCTGCCTTCTTGCAAAGCATGGGTGTCAGGAATATCATGTCACCGTGTAAAAATCAAGCCATCCCTTGCCCAGAAGGGGCACAAAGGCGCACCTCGGAAGCCTTTTGTTTGTTGGCTATGTTCCTCCTCCACAAAGTGCGGGGTCTTCTCTCTTCCCGATAACGTTTGCGTGGCCACTTGGTGGCTTTTCTGAACCTGGAGATGGAGCTGAGAACGAGATCGTGGTTTGCTTGATCGAAACGAGTTGAGCACAGGTATTGAGCCCCGGGGCCTGTGGCACCTCCGGCTCTGCCTGGGTTCCAAGAGCCCCGGATGATCTTGATGCACGTCCAAGAAACTCACAACCTGAGGCTGGGGCTGCCCTGGCTCCCAGAAGCGCTGCCCCAGACGGTCCACGGGGTCCGCAAATCTTGAAGTGACGACCCACACCGTCGTGTGTGTTGGGACTTGGGGCATTTTCCTCCCCAGGGAGAGGGCCCATGGCTTCCTGCAGAGTCTCCGAAGGGGTCTACCTGCCCGAGAATGAAGAACATGGTTTCTGTCTTGCACTAACAACTAAATCAACCCGCCACCAGCTGACTTTTATGAGCTCCTAACGAGCGTCCGTAACCCCCTACTCCCTTTCAACCTCATGAGCGAGTTGTGGGGGGAGGGGACACCCAGACACAGCGTGAGCTGTGGCTGCTGCAGAATTTCCTAGAAAGAATCCACAACTTAGTGCCCCGGGGCGGTGGGGGTGGGGTGGAGACTAGAACCGTGTCTCCGACACCGATTCCCTGGACAGACTGCTCTGGGCCTCAGTCCCCTCGTCTGTAAAAGAATGGACACAGTCCGCTTGGATCCCATTGGGCCCTCAGGTACCCTGATGGCGGGCACACAGCCCCTGGACCTGAGGCCGGACGGCCCACAGCAAGGGCCTGGCTGACCCCGAGGGGTGGCCCAGACCCTGGACCCGGGGAGCCTGGCGGTGTCGCAGAGCAAGGCGGCAGATCAGGCTGCAGGGGACCAGGAGGTCACATCAGCCCTGCACCTGGGCTCAGTAGAGGCATCACCCGGCTCTCTGCCATCAGGCAACCAGTTGGGCCACAAGCTCTGGTTAAGGGTCATGACTTTTCCCGGGGGTGGGGAGGTCCCAGGCCTCTGTGTTCCCAGACGGGCATCACCATACGGGTCCCCAAGCCCAGAGACTCCTTCCAAGCGCCTCCTTGTTAACTACTGTCTTTTACTATCTTATCTTTTCCCCGTCTTTCCTTTCCCTCACCTTTCCACCCCTGAAAGGCTGCCCGCGGCACTGGGGCTTAGCTACCCACCCCAGAGGGTGGCCCCGGGCCTGGATTCTTGACAAGAATGGGTCCCGCTTCGTCATCCTGAAGAGCCTTCAGCTGCTCCTACAAACCCAAAGGGAACTCTTGCCATCCTCGTCCCCTTGTGAGCTGGGGCTCCCGTGGGCCTGGGTGCCAGTGCGCATGCTGTCCCCTTAGCCTGGGAAACCCTTGCTCGCCCTTCCAGCCTCCCCTTCACGTCTCTTCCCGGGGCGGGGGGGGGGGGGGGAGTCCTGACTCCCGTTGAGGGCTGAGCTCATGCTGTCTGTGCTCACTGCACACCCCTGCCTGCCTGTCTCAGTTCTAATGAAACAGTTGCATAATTATTGCCTCTGTCTGCTCCTCCCTGAGTGGACAGAAAATCCCTCTTGTTTCCTGCTGTATCCCCAGTGCCTGGCACAGAGCACATATTTATTTACTCAATAAATATGTGTTGCATGAATGCGTGAGAGGAGGAAGGAAGGAAGGAAGGGAGAAAGGAAGGAAGGGAGGAAGGGAGGGATGAAGAAAGAAAGAAGGAAGGAAGGAAGGGAGGGAGGAAGAAGGAAGGGGCACAAAACCTTCCTACCCTGGGCCTCCTATAGGTTATCCTAAAGGAGAAATGCCATTTTAGGGGGGGTTTCTTGCTATTGGAGGTGACATAACAGACCCAGGAGACAGGAGGGGTTTTCGCCCACCACCATTTCTTGAGAAGGAAGGGCAGACTGAAATACTGACTGCGTAACATTGTAGCCGAAGAGACGCTGGTTGGATCCGTGTCTCAAGTTTCCTCCGGAAGGGTGGCATTCTTGAACTCTGGTTCTGGTACTATTAGCTCCTTGGGCGGCTGCCCCCTGGCAGGCCGTGCTTGGAGTGGACCCCCAGGAAGGAGCACTGACTGGGCCAGGGCCCCCTGGAGAGGGCGGGTTGTTTGGGGTTTTTCATGGTGGAAAATCAGCAGATGAAGGGCGGTGCAGGCTGTTGGGTCCCGCTGCACGGGGACTCCAGTCGTCAGGTGATATTTATCACACACACACACACCCCTTCCCCGGCAACGAGTTGGACAGAAGGAAACATGCTGGGGGGCGCCTGGGGGGGGCTCAGTCAGTTAAGCGTCTGACTCTTGATTTCAGCTCAGTGCATGATCTCATAGTTCGTGAGTTCGAGCCCTGCATCGGGCTCTGCGCTGACAGCGTGGAAACTGCTTGGGATTCTCTCTCCCCACCCCCTTCTCTGCCCCTCCCCTGCTTGCACTCTCTCTCAAAATAAATAAGTAAACTTAAAAATTCAAAAAGAAAGAAAGAAAGAAGAAAGAAAGAAAGAAAGAAAGAAGGAAGAAAGAAAGAAAGAAAGAAAGAAAGAAAGAAAGAAAGACTGCCTTCTTCTGTCCGTGGCCCATCACCCCCTCAGTGCCACGATGCTCACAGCCCAGCACTTCCTCCTTACATCTTCCCCTCACAGATGACTTGTGTTCTGGCTCTAAGATAGAAGCAGGGCGCGGGCAAGGGGAGGACGGGAGCCCCTGGGAGGAGCCTCATGCCCGCTGACCCGCTCTCCCTTCTAACCACAGGTGCCCCCCCATCTTGATACTTTCTTCACCGAGGCGGACCGCCAGAGAGCAATCAAAGCCCACCAGGAAGAGCACGCAGTGCGCCAGGGGACCCTGCGGATGGGCAACCACACCCACCCCTAAAGCCTTCTTGACACGGTAGAAAACTCCCGAAGGACTCACCTTCCTCGCCCCAGCTCGCGTTAGACTCCCCCCACCCCCCGCCATTTTTACGTGGCTTCTGCTTTGGCAAGGACCTCAGACTTAGGTCGTAGGTGGCCAATCCTTCTCAGGTCAGCCAATACTTACTCACCACCCCCCCCCCCAACCCTCAACCTAGGGATTCCCCCTCCTCCAGGAACCCACCCACCCTCGGTTCTCGAGCCCTCACCTGATAAGCCCGAATGACAAGGCAGATGTTAGACCCCGAGCTAAGGGTCGGTTCCTACGCTCTGCCCATTGAGCGGTAAGAACAACCTGTGTATTTCCTGCAGAAAGTGTGACAGTAACTAACGTGCTTGGAAAGCCCTCATTTTATATTCTGAACACGAGTGTAACTGTTCTTTGGGGGATGCCTGATGTCTCACCATGCCGGTATTCTCTCTCTGGGGCCCCTGGCAGTGAATGGGAAGAGCCCGTGCTCCTGACTCAGGGCCTTCCCCCGACGCCCTCCACGCCGGGGACCTGTCAATCACACACACAGGCCAACACAGGCTTCTCCAGCCAGGCTGACCTTGGAAGGGCAACCCCGCCCCAAAGGAGACAGTCTTCTGGGCCAGTAGGTGGGCTGATGATGCACGGGCTGAGGACTCCTGAGTTCGGCCAAACTCCCGCGTGCTTCTGACCCCAATCTCTCCGCGTGTTCTTGCCTTCTCCCCACAAATCGTATATCGGTCTATTTTAAATGAAAAGTGCTATTTGTCCCCCTCCTGCTGTATCTTTATTTGAAAATCAGCAAGCCAGTAGCAAGGACCAGCGTCACCCTCTTCCGACGGCGTTCTGACCCGGACGCTCTTCGAGGCACATTACCTTCTCTGACACGTCCCCGCCGTGTCTGTATGAAGCCGGGCACATCCTCGAGGTTTTAAATCCCTTTTTTCGTCTGAAAATTCCAACGACTCCTCTTCAGCCCAGAGCTCTCCCCGGGATTTCAGACTCACTTACCCAACTGCCCGCTTGACGTCTCCACTCAAGCGTCTGCTGTTCGGCGCAAACCAACACAGCCGAGACAGAGCACTTGACTTCCCTTTCTCCCCACCAAATTTGTTTCTCCCTCCATTTTTCCCTTCTCCTGGGTGACACCACCGTCGACCTGCTGGAGCATCCTCTCCCACCTCGAGTCTAGCAAGCAGCCCGTCAACGCCTCTTCCCAAACATCCCAACCCTTCCCCTCCCAACCATATTCTCCACAGAGCAGCCCCTTAGCATTCCAGCAGCTTCCGTCGCTCTCGAAGGAACCTCCACACCCCTCACCCGGCCCACGGCCCTTGCTCCTGCCTTATGCTTTCTGTCTGCTCCCACTTCTCCCTGGAACACCTGGGCCCCCGACTGTCACCTGCCCATCGCTTCCTGTCATCCAGATCTTCGCGCCAACATCAAGCCCCCTGCGCAAAAGGTCTTCCGCGAAGTAGCCACCAGTGAAGCTCACACCGGCTTGTTTTACTCCTTACAAAACAACGACGCCTTGTTCACTGCCGGTCTCTATGCGGCGAGGGATCGGGGACCTAAGATCCCAGGGGCCCGACATACGGTAAGTGCCCGTGATATCCGTGGAAGGACCCCGCGCAGGAATGTCCACTACGGCTCACGCGCCCTGCAGGCCGAGTGCTGGGCAGGGAGGGACATCCAAGTCTGGTGTTGACGAGTCTGACTGCATTTCTCGATCAGCCCTCCCCACCCCACACATGCGTCCCAATTCCATACAAATCCCACGCATACTAACACCACTCAGGAACCTGGCCCAGCCAGGGCCTTGTCAGACCCCAACCTACTCCAAGGGCCAGAAGTCCTCCTCCCGCCGCACGAGTCCGAGAGGAACAAGCATCCCCACTGATTTTGGCCAAAGCCACCCTGAAGCCTTGTGACCCCACAGGGAGCAGCGAGCCTGGTGTGGGAGCACAAGAGAGCCCGCGGGACCCGGCCACTGAGCCGGCAGCCATCGCACGTGGCCGAGAGCGTGAGACCTGGCCTCCTCAACTAATTCCTGTGTGGCCTCGACCAAGTGTCTCAACCTCTCTATGCCTCGTCTGTGAGGCAGGACAGTGTAGGACATCTCCTCGAGCTAGATAACGATTAAAGAATGTGTACAGCATGACTAACTTTTAAGTCTGACACTTTTAAGCAATAGATTAATGTGAATTATCTTATTACTAAAGCACAGGGGCGCCTGAGGGACTCAGTCGGTTAAGCATCAGACTTCAGCTCGGGCCATGATCTCATAGTTCGTGGGTTGGAGCCCCGCATCGGGTTCTGCACTGACAGCTCAGAGCCTGGAGCCTGCTTCGGATTCTGGGTCTCCCTCTCTCTCTGTCCCTCCCCCGCTTGTGTTCGTTCTCTTTCTCAAAAATAACCATTAAAAAATATTTTTTTAAATAAGTAAATAAATCACAGTGAAAGGGGCAGCTGGAATCCTATCAGCAATTGAGGGATGAGAGTGTGCTTTCAAAGGAACAAAAAGCCTTTGTGTCCAGGTACATCAGGAAGGTGAAGGTATTTTGAACTGAACCCACTGTTTTGCTCATGCCCCCTACAGAAAGAGGAAGGGGGGGCATCAGGACGCAGAATTTCCGGAAGGGCCCGAAAATTAGGTTCTGTCCGCGGAAGGCCGGGCGGGGCAAGCTCAGCTGTGGCAAACAGAGAGATGCCCGGATGTGGCCCCTCCAGGCCTGCTTTTCTTTCCAAGGACCCGGGCCAAGGGGAAGTACGGAGTTGGCCAGAAAAAGCTAGCGGACGTCTCTTTTCGCTTATGCGATCACGTCGTGCCCCAGCAGGGTGGGCCGCGCCGTGCTGGGAGACTTTCTGGGGCTGTGACAGGTGCCCTGGGAGCGGCTCCCCCTGTCCTGTCCTGGAGGTCCCAGCTTCTGGGAGCTCCCCACCCAGGCCTGAGCGGCTCGCCTCCGAGGGTGTCTCGGCTCCTTGTCCTACAGCGCCACCCGCTGGCAGGCCCGAGTGGAGACCGCGGAAGTCCCTGGCCCTTCCCTCCCCACCGCCCTCCCCCAGCTCCGTCCTTCCCTCCTCGTTAATTATTCGTGCCCACACCGAGCCCCGGGTCAGATTCCGGTCTGCTTCATCTGTCTTGGGTATCTCGTTGCGTCCCCCAAACACTTGTGCTGCTTGCATTGGACCCTGGCTGCGGGGGTGGGGGCAGGGGCCCAGCACAACTGGGGTTGCTGTGTCTGCCCTTCAAGACCCAGGGTCCAGTCCCTGAAGGTTCCAGCCAGGAGGGGCCTTGACTTCCCCAAAGCAGATGTCCAAGGAGGCCTGGGGGCAGTCAGTGAGCGAGCCCCAGGCCAGTGGCCAGTCCACCACATGGCCCAGAGCGTGCCCCTAAAACGACTTCTCCGAGACGGGCGGAAATGGGGAGAGCTTAGCTTAGCTTAGTCCTTAGCAGCTGGACCCTCACCTGGTCAGCCGGAAATGCCCTGAAGTGCCCTCTGAGGTCGGAGGGGGCCGTGTCTGTGCCGATGATCACTCGGCAAAAAGGGGAGCGAGTGCAGGCGTGGGGTGTTGAGATGGGGACTCTGGAAACAGGACTCGTGAACAGGGAAGGGCTTGAGCAAGCATCCAGTCCGGCCCGAGAAGACTGGAGGGTTGCAGAGTGACTTAGCAGCCAAGGTAGCACGGGGACAGACCTCCTGGGTGGCTGGTCAGCTTTTCTTTTCGTAGACGGCCTCCAGTCTACGTCCAGATTTTTTTTTTTAAGTTTATTTTTGAGAGAGAGAGAGCTAGCGGGGGAGGAGCAGAGAGAGACAGGGAAAGAGCTAGAAGCCCAAGCAGGCTCCAGGCTCAGCACAGAGCCCAATGTGGGGCTCGAACCCATGAACCATGAGATCATGATCTGAGCTGAAATGGAGAGCCGGATGCTCAACCGACTGAGACACCCAGGTGCCCCCACTTCCGGATTTTCAAACCAGAGCCCAAGCCTCATTCACTCTCTCCTCTCGCCCCTCCCTCTCCCTCTCCCTCTCCGTCTAGTCTCCGACATAGAACCAGATCCATTGTTTCCTTGGCCAGAGGAAAAGAGATGGGGTTCTGGAGTCTGTTGTGCGGCATTTTCATCAGGGCTGGGGGCAGTGAGCCAATGGTGATTTCTGCTCCTGTCTGGCAAGGGGTGGCCAGAAGCCTGCGGAGGAAGCCATACTGGTGGGTCGTAGATCTAAACCCAGTCTCCAGGGTTGGCCCCGGGATCTAGACAGAGATGGTTTGGCTTTTTGGTTCACCCATCCCAGCGCCTCAACTGGTGCTGGTTTAGAAATCACAGGTTTGGGGTCTAGGGAAGGCACATCTCCATGGCAGCAAGCAGACCAGCCGTGCAGGTGCCCAAGTGAACCTCACTGAAGCCAGACAGGTCTGTTTCCAAACAGCTACCTTCTCTCACATTGGGCTTTTTGGACCAAAACAATCTTTTTGCTGCGTTTCTTTTGTACTTGGGAAATGCTTTGATGCTTGAAATCATGAAAGGAAGAAAGAAAGACAGAGAGAAGGAAGGAAGGAAGGAAGGAAGGAAGGGAGGAAACTAGGTTGGCTTTTTACACAGGTTCCTAGGACTGAATGCAGGTAAATTTTAGATTTTTTTCAATGTTTATTTATTTTTGAGAGAGAGAGAGAGAGAGCGAGAGCAGAGGAGGGGCAGAGAGAGGGAGACACAGAACCCGAAGCAGGCTCCAGGCTCTAAGCTGTCAGCACAGAGCCCGACGCAGGGCTCGAATCCACAGACCTCAAGATCATGACCTGAGCTGAAGTCGGACGCTTCACCAACTGAGCCACCCAGGTGCCCCGGTAACTTTTAAATTTGAATCCACAGATGAGAAATTATCTATGAAAAGAAGCCTGGGTTGACGGGCACCATTGCTCTTGTTGGATCCATGAGTCGGGGCCTTTCTGTCACATTCCCCATGGCATCGCCAGCCTCCAGCATGGTGCACAGGCCAGAGTGCATGCTCAAAAGGATAACAGGAAGGGAGGGAGGGAGGGAGGAAAGGAAAGAAAAAGCGGAGAGGGTACAAAGGTGGGAAGGAGGGGAGGAGGAAGAGAGGAAGATAGAGAATATGTTCTCTTTCTGGTTTCAGGAGCTCCATGGGGTTTTGAGCTAAACCAACACAAACGGTTGAGAATAGCATGACCTTGACGGCCCGCAAATTGCCCAAATCCTTGTCCAACCCATCTGTTTGCAGAGCAGAGAGCTATTAGCATCCGGGCCTGGCCTATATCATCCAGGTCCCGAGCCCACTCCACATTAAAGACAGGTTTTAGTTGGAAGGCCCTGGGCAAAGAGGGGACCTGATCTCTGCGGTGGGGGCTAGCGAGACAAGATAACCTGCCAGAGAAAAGTCTCTGGTTGTGGTTGGGACCACGAATTGCATCACCGCTGTTCTCCAGGATCAGAGCCCAGGGCGGAGCCTTCGTGAAGACCACGTAAAGTGGCCAACATCGTCCTCATCTCACAGCCGAAAAAAACACGGCTCCGAAGGTGCTCAAGGTTACAGCACAGGGCTGGGACCGCGGACCACGGCTGGGACTAAGGCAGATAAGGCCCTTGCCTAAGGCACAAAATTTACAGGACTGCCCCCCAATTCAGGAACCAAGACAAACAATACTTTAGTGCAATCTTTTTTTGAACCCTTCCTTTTTTTTTTTTTTTTTAAGTTCACTTACTTATTTTTGAGAGAGCATGTGTGAGCTAGCGCAGGGGAGGGGCAGAGAGAGAGGAAGAAAGAGGATCCCAAGCAGGATCCGCACTGTCAGCACAGAGCCCTATGCAGGGCTTGAACCCACAAACTGAGAGATCATGACGTGAGCTGAAATCAAGAGTCGGATACCTAACCAACAGAGCCACCCAGGCGCCCCTGATGCCATATTTTTTTTTTTACTCCCAGGCCACACTGTCCTGCCCTTAGCCCCAGTTACCCAGAACCTTGAGTGGCATTCAAGTCACAATTCTTTGTGAGCCGAGAAGACCTGAGGATCATTCTCAGCAAACTTTGGGCACATCTGGCCCGTGTGTGGCCAGGACAATCCCTCCTCCATGCTGGGGGCGGGTAGCATTCAGTGGAGAGAGAGGTGAAGCTGGGAAGAAGGAGTTGGTAAGAACCGTGGCCCAGCCGGAGGCCCGGAAGCAATCAGGCCCATCCCTGACCCAAGGCCAAACCCAAGCCAAGAGCTCCAGGTGAAGCAGGATGCAGATTCTATAGGCGGGCCGCTTCATTGCCATCCAAGGGCCTCTTCCACCTGTGACCCTCACTACAAACCTCCGATGTTTAACGTCTTTGTATCAAAAGGAAAGCTGAGGTCCAGGCAAGAGAGATGCTCTGTCCAGAGTAAGGGCGGGGCCAGGGCTCAGGTCTTCTGAAGACTGGTCTGCTCTGATGATGTCCTTCCTGCCCCTGGAGAAGAGTGACAGCTCCTTCTCGGTGGGTATCTCTCTGTCTGTGGAAAAGTGGATTGGGACCTGGGTCCAAGCGGGGGCTGAAGTTGGTTTTGTTTGTTTGTTTTTTAAAGCAACCTCAGGGGTGCCTGGGTGGCTCCGTCGGTGAAGCGGCCGACTTAGGCTCAGGTCACCGTCTCACGGTCCGTGGGACCGAGCCCCGCGTCGGGCTCTGTGCTGACCGCTCCGAGCCTGGAGCCTGCTTCGGATCCTGTGTCTCCCTCTCTCTCTCTGCCCCTCCCCGGCTCATGCTCTGTCTCTCTCAAAAATAAATAAACTTTTTTTTTAATGTTTATTTATTTTTGAGAGAGACAGAGACAGAGCATGAGTTGGGGAGGGTGGGGAGGTGGGTTTGGAATCCAGAAAAGGGAGTCTGGGTGCTGGAGTAGCAGCTCCAGCCCTTGGTTTAGACGGAGTGGTCCTGGGAGCTCCATTGAGAAGGTGCCCTTGTCACGCTCCCTCGCTTTACTTCCCTTGAAGCCCCCCTGCCCCTCCACCAGGCCGTCTCCCTCCTGGGGGAGGGGAGCCAAGACAGCCAAGGGCAGGGGACTGGGCTGGGGAGAGGGAGAGAGGTCTGCTTCCTGCTATATAAAGGGAGCTTTCGGATATTAAGTCACTTGTTATGGTCCAGATATTAAGTCACTTGTTATGGTCCACACTCAGCTTTGCTGGACCTCAAAGCCCTTATATCCCCCCAGGAACCCCCCTCCCCCGGGAAGCTTAGGCAAATGCCAATTCCTGGGTGCCTTCCCAGCTAACCAAGAGCTCAGGGGAGCACACACAAGCCTCTGGGGCTCTGGACAGGCCTCCACGCAAGAGCCAGAGAGGGGATGGGGCAAAGAGACGGGGGGGGGGGGGCCTGGTGGTGGAGCTGGAAACAGCCAGATAGGAATAAAACGAGATTAATGAGAGATGCTGAATGTCAGACGAAATTCCAAATGAAATAAATTGCCTACCGTGTTCTATATTAGAAGAGACCGTGATAATTCAACACTAATGATGGTACCCTAACAACTTGCTAACTATTCTTGGGCTCCAAGGAGTGCTGAGAAGCCCGCCAGGGCTGCAGGAAGTTGGGGTTCCTGCTGTTCTTTTCAACTGTAAAAGGTTTTCTTTCCGCACACGCACACCTCACATCCTGCAGCGCTACTGAAGGCTTCGCGGTGGCTTGGTTTTCGCCGGGTGCGGGATCCAAACCCCAGCCTGAGACCAGGAGGCCAGAAAAGGTCCGTGCTCTGCCAGACGCAGATCCGCCCAGGGCAGGGGCGCTCAAGACCCACCTGTGGGCCAGAGCAGGACAGTGTTTTTCTCGTGACCTGGTGGGGTCCATGAATCGGGGCCTTGGGGAGCAGCCTGACCCTCTAAGAAGCCCAGGGTGGGGGATCCTGTTGACCTAGTTGAGACCTTGAGTACCCGTTGGGGGTGGGGTTGCTCCGGAGATGCAGCCGCTAGGCCCCAAGTGCAGGGGTGGGGTGAGAGAGTGGAGTGGAAAAGCCTCCAGAGGCGCCCAGAGCAGGAACCAGGCCCAAGGTGGGGGCTGCCGGGCCCTTGTGATTTATGTCCCCCTCCCAATCCACCTAACGAAAATGAACGACCTGCCGGCCGGCCTGCGGCGGGGAGGCGCCCACTGCAACCGCGGCCCAGCCGGGGCGGGGGGCCTGTCTGCTCGAGGCCCCTCGGCGCCCGCCCTCCCGCCTCCCCGACAGCTTGCAGCCGAGCGGGGCCCGCGGTCCCCGGGGAGCCGCCCGTCTTCGCTCCCAGCCCGGCCGGCGGCGAGGCCGCTTCCAATCTGCCGGCGGGCGCAGGGGGAGAGCGCGGGGAGCCAGGCGTGAGGCCACCGCCAACCTCGCTGGAGGAAGAAGAAAGTTTCTGCTCGCCGGGCCGCGCGGGGCTCCCACGGGCCGAGTCTCGGGTTTGGGGGGGGATGCGGGGGCCTCACTGTTCCCCCGCGGTCTCCGACGCGGGTCCGGGTAGATTTCCAGGGGCCCATGGGGAAGGGGAAACGGCCGTTCGCAGGCCCGCGGGGAAGGCCGGGCTCCCGGCCTGGAGCTGGCGAAGGGCGCCTCGGGCCCGCGGGGCCGGCTGCAGGCGCGCCAGCTCGGCTCTCTCCGCCCTCGACCACAGACCCGGGTCGCGGTCCCTGGGGCCGTGCCAAGGGGACCCAGGCCCCACACGCCCTTCAGATCTGCCCGCCGCCCTGGGCCCCGACACTGGAGACCAACCCCTGAAGGGCGCCTAACTGGAGCACCGCGGCTGGGGCAGTGGGGAGGGCGAGGGGGCGCGTTATTCACAATGAAAAGACAGTGTTTCCAGCGCTGCCTTGAAAACACATCCCGGGGCAAGCTCCAGCTGCGCGCGGAGTAAAGAAGCCGTTTGCAGACGTCTACACTCGCCCTGGGAAGCTCTTTCGCGTCCTTGTTAGGAGGCACAAAAACAGCCGGTGGGTGCCCCCGGGACACCGGGCCGGGTCGGGGTCCCTGCCTTCTTCGCTCGGGGCGCTGCTTCCCTGGGGCCACACACATTTCTCGGGGTCTTCGATGTCCCAGGCAGGATCTTCCCACGTTCTCCGCTCTCGCCCCGCAACGAAACCATCCTGCTGCCCCGTTTCCGGGCTGACACCAGGCTTTCCCAAAGCCCTGCCAGGCCCGCGGGGTCCAAAGAGAGCAGACAGAGGGCTGCAAAAGTCCTAGGCGGGAAACATCTAGAGCCCAACGGAAGCGCCCCGAAACAATGTGTCTTAAACCGAAATCTCTTCCCCACACCAGATTAGGGCTTACACACACACACACATACACACACACACACACACACTTCCTTCTCTACTGGGTTTAGTCCCTTTCTCTCTCTGGAGGAAGAAAAACGCGGGCCGTTGGGGGGGGGGTGGTTGTGGAGAAAGGATCTCTGACAGCCCCACGGACGAGTAATTTGAATAACTGTAGAAGAGGGTAGGGGAAAACTTTAAAAAAACCTCCCATCCCGACCCACCGGCAGCGGCAGCCGGCTTCGGACCCCTCCCCGCCAGCCCGTGCCCCCCTCGGCTAATCACCCTCATTAGGAGCCTCATCACCGGCCTAATGAAAGCAAACCGTGTGGAAATCGCCGGTAAACAGTTGGGTCTGTGCTGTAATTAATTCAGTGTCTCTTTTAATCAAACTGAAAGGGAATCGGGCAGCGGCTTGCGGAGCCGTGACATCACCCCCAAAATCGGCCGGAGCCAATCAGCGTCATCACTCCGGGGACACGTGGGCGAGTCCCCTTTAAAAAAAAAAAAAACACAACACAACGAAAAAAAAAAAAGAAACAAAAAAAAAAACCCCAGCCCCAAAGTAAAAGTGACACAAGTTCATTTTTTAAAGGAAGGGGGGGAGGCGAAGGCGCGCGCGGAGGACGCGCTGAGAGCTGCAACCGCGGAGCCGGAGGCGCTGTCCTCGGTGCTGACGGGCCCCCGGAGCGGAGGGAGCGCGGCGACAGGACCTCCCTGGCCAGGTGGAGCGTCATGCGCCGCGGGCCGCCGCCGCCGCCGCTATCCGCGGTGCTGACACCTCCAGGTGCGCTCCGTTCCGCCGGCTGGTAGCGCGGCTCCGCAGCTATCCGCGCTTCTGACCCCGCTGCCCTCGGCCACTGCTAGCCTGGAGGAAGCGTGCGGTTTGGATCTTTTTTTTTACGCCGTTCTTTATTTAGATTCCAACATCCTCGCATCTCTTCTGTGCCAAAGGGGCGCTCAGGCCGTCCATCTCCCCCTTTGCTCTCCCCAACTTGGCGCACCCTCCCTCCCATTCCTCCCTGACACTCCCACCACCCCCCCTCGGCTCGGCAGCTCGGCGCGATGCTGCAGAAGACGCGCTGAGCCCTTTTGGATCTAATGCGCAGAGGAGGTTGGCCCAGAGCTCCCCGGCTCCCCCAAGGCTGAACTCCGTCCAAGGTGCCCGCAGGCTCCCTGCCCGCCTTCCCCATGCCAGCCCGCAGCTAGGGGCAGGGGCAGCGGTGGCTGGGGTTGGGGGTGGGTGGGGAGCTTTTGGGGAGGACAGGTCGCAGCTTGGCTATGGAAGGCTCCAATGGCTTTGGGATCGACTCCATTCTCTCCCACCGTGCGGCCAGCCCCGCCCTTCCCAAGGGGGACCCCTTGCTTGGGGACTGCCGCTCGCCCCTGGAGCTGAGTCCGCGCTCGGAGAGCAGCAGCGACTGCTCTTCACCAGCCTCACCAGGAAGGGACTGTCTGGAGACGGGCACCCCGCGGCCTGGCGGGGCATCAGGCCCAGGTTTGGACTCTCACCTGCAGCCTGGGCAGCTCTCGGCCCCAGCCCAGTCGCGCACCGTGACCTCCTCCTTTCTGATCAGGGACATCCTTGCCGACTGCAAACCACTAGCGGCCTGTGCACCCTACTCTAGCAGCGGGCAGCCGGCCGCCCCTGAGCCTGGGGGCCGTCTTGTGGCCAAGGCTGGGGAGGACTTTAGAGACAAGCTGGACAAAAGTGGCAGCAACGCCTCATCGGACTCTGAGTATAAAGGTAAGAAAGCGGGAGGAGAAACCTTGGGGGGTGGCATGCTACATTTCTAAGAACTGCTGTATTTCTAAACACGCACAGGGACATGTACGTGCTCACTTGGAGTTCCCCGGGGCTCAGGCTGAACCTTTTGGTCTTGTCTGAACCTTTGAGCTGGCCCCATGGCTATGCCTTTGAGCAAAAAGAGTCGGGCGGAGAAAGCAGAAGAGGGATACTGTGTGCCCCAGGAGAGAGTCTGCAAAATGCACAAAACCAACTTTCTAAACTTCACCTGGGACCACTTTTCCAGCGGCACTGGCAGGCGGGAACAGGTTCCTCTCAGGCTAGCGGTTCTCTGGGAAAAAAAATCTTGCCGAAGCAATGGCAAATCCAAAGGGTTCTGTTTGAACAGCCTTTTATAAGAGTGAAAACCTGGCAGGACATTTCAGGTGGAGCCTTAAGAACAATCAGCATTTTCCCCCTTTAATCTGAACTTCCAGGCGGGAAACTGAGTTCCCCTCCCACCGGGCCCAATGTGATGTGGGCCCTGGGAATCATGCAAAAGAAAGGCTCACTTCAAAGTAGAAACAGCAGCCGGGTGGCTGGTGGGTTCAGAGGTCTGTCTGGTCGAGAGGGGAGGACCCTGCGCCCACCCCCACGGTTCTCACTGAATTTGATTTCAAGTGCATCCAACTTCAGGTTGTGTATGGGACCCAGAGACTCCCAAGTGACCAGCCCCACTTCCCCTCTATTGGGGTTGGGGCCCCTTTGCTCGCCTTTTTACCTTCTGCGAATCTTTTGTTGTTGTCCTGGGTTCTTTTACGTCCCCTCTTGACCGGGAAGTGGAGATTGGGATTAAGAGGAAAGAGGGAAGGAAGGGAGGAAAGATGAAAGAAAGGAAAGAGCTCCTAATTTTGTTTCTCACCCCCCAGCCACCACCTTGGTGAGGCCAGGGGTGCAAAATTCTTTCTAGGAAGAGGTCAGAAGGCAGGAGGGGAAGGAGTCTCAGAGTGTCAAGGGAGAAAGCCCTGTGTCCCCCATCCAGCAGAAAACTAGAGTCTGGTGGGGCTCCTTCAGTCTTACGATCAATTCTGGGAACCTTTTCGTGAGACAAACCTTCCCTAATAAAAGCAACCTCTTTATTGTATGAGGAGCCCTGCACCTGCTGTACCTGATTTGTACTCGGTCTTGATATGAATTTAAGGGAAGCTCATTGAGCACTCTCTTCCCAACTAAGAATTCATTTCTGGACGAGCCCTGATCACAAACCAAAACCCATTTGGGGCCCGACTCCACATCCCACTGCCCCCCACTTCCTCACAGAAACTGCCCAGTCTCCTTCAGCTTCCCCGGGGCCAGCCATGCCTAGAAAAAGGGCTGGTTGGGCTGGAGAACCCAGAAAGGAGGTCAGAGGCATGTGGCCCAGTGACCCTTGCCCCTCCCCCTGGGGCCCGTTTAAGAGAGGCAAAGAAAACTTGCCTGGGAGAAAGACAGGAGAGGGGGGGAGGGAGGCAACGTAAATATATATTTATAACATGGTAGTTTATTATTTATAATTCCCAACAACAAAAAAATAATTCCCAACAACACCCCAGCTTTATGGTTAGAGTAAGGGGCAAGAATCCTGCTGCTGGTGGGGGTCAAAGACAGCTTGGCTCTTGGCTCCTTTTATATCGCTGCCTGTAGGTGGGATTTTGAGATTTCGTTTAAGATAATTGGAATATCAATTTTCTTCTCCTGTCCCCGATGATATCTGATCAGGGAGGCGATGAGGGCCGGCTATCCACGTATCACTTAAATAGGTTTGGAGCAGAGGAGGGGGGGTGAAGTTCTCCCGCACCCCTGCCCACCCCCACCCCCACCCCCCACCCCAGGCACTGCTGTCTTTGCACTTACAAAGCTCCAGGGTGAACAAGAAAGTGGAAACATGCTCTAAGACAATGTCTGGAGCGGTTCTCCAACGTGGAGGTGAGTTTTTCAGGGCCCGCGTTGGGAAACCTTGCTGAGAGAGAGACAGCACACACCGAGCACACAAACCAGCCGGGCTGGGCATCTAAACAATTCAACTACCATCCACCTTCCATGCTGAGAATAATTTCTTCCAAGAAGGGTACAGAGGGAAGGTCTGTTCCATCCTGAGTTTTCGGCATCAAAGGCTCCTCAAACATCACGCTGAAAGGAACTGAGACCAGGCTTTGAAGTAAGGCGGTCTGCCGCTAGGTCCTGCCTGTTGGAGCCAATGTCCGTGGAGAAATCAAGCCCGCGCCTTGCTCCGAGTAGGCTGGGTCGGTGGGCCTGGAATTCTGGGGCACTGAGATGCGGCTTCCAGACCAGAGTTCGGGGTCCCATTGGGCTGAGACTGTTCTGGAGGCTGAGGCTGAGAGGCACAGAGTGCGGACCCAAAGGCTCCAGCCGGTGCCAAAGAGGGATTAGAGGAAAGCCCGTGTATCCACCCCGTTCTTCCTGACATCACAAATTCAACAACCCCCCCCCCCCACACACACACACCCCACCTCAGCCCCAAGAAGTTGGGGATTTTCTTAGTCCGGGCATTTCCATCAAAAAGTAAGGTTTCCACGATTTCGATTTTGAGATTTGAATAATTGTTTCCTCATATTTGTTTCAACTTTACCTTCGGGTACAGACAGAACCCAAATTTCGCCCACCCCAACGCACCTCCTGAGGTGGCCATGTCCCAGGGTGGCCTCAACTCAGGGGCGGGGGGGGGGGGGGGGGCAAGGAGTCTGGTGGAGGCCGGAGGGAGGGAGGCAACGGCCGGGTTTCTCCGGAGCCAGTCGCTCTCCCTGCTTGCCTGCCTGCCTCCCTTCCAGTACCCGGGGCCCGGGCCCTCCCCGACCCAGAACCTCTGCCTTTCCGGTTGAAAAGTCTCCCTCCCTAGTGGCTCAATTAACCGGATTATTGTTTCCTACAGAGAGAAATCAACTTGCATTCAGCTGAACCCTGTCACTGCAAACGCCACGCACAATGAAACTCACCATAAAAGAAAACAGCGAAAACGAGGGGGAAGCCCCAGCTGGCGCAGCCAGTCTGGGGGACATGGTCTTTGGGTTGTAGGGTCACTTTAGGGAGAGAAGCAGGGAGATCACAGAGTTGGCTCTCCCGAGTGTGCGTTTTCGGTGCCATCGACCCAGAACCAAGGTGCCTGGGGGATAAAAGAAACCGCCCTGTCCGTTCCATTCTTGGGCCTTCGGAGCGGGGGAGACCCTGCCGGGGTGTCCCGATCGAGGGGCGGAAACACACGACAGCGGGCGTTGTAGGGACAAGGAAACTCGGACCACGGCGACGCACGCATCTGAGGGGCGAACGCGCCGCGTAATTTTCCAAGCGCCTCGCGCTCCCGGCTCCGGCGCCCCGCGCTCCGCCCTCCACCGCGCAGTTTGTAGGTGGCTTAGGGACAGCGGAAGCGATCGCTACGGATTCGCGTCCGGCAGGGCCAGGCGAGACGTGCGGACAATAATTTATTTCCTAGGACAACGATTCGCGGCGGGCCGAACAGGTTTTTGTCTCTCCACGCGGGTTTTTCTCCCCACACTCCGGCCCTCAGCTTCCTCCCTTCCTGGTCCGCACGCGGCCAGAAGATCGGGGTGCAGCTGCGGGGCCCAGACCCGCACCCCTGAGCGCGCACCTAAGCAGCCCACCCGCTGCAAACCCTCCCCTTCTCCCCGCCGCGGCTCCAGCCGGTCGCTCGGCTCCATCACGGTTATTCCGTTTATCCCTCCAGGGAGCGCGGCGGAGAGCGAGCGAGTCGAGTTCTCCTGCTCCCTCGCTCTGGGTCATTTGTGCCCGGAGGTATCCGTCCTCCTCCTCCGCCAGGGTTCACGGCCTGGTTTCGGGGCCCCGGAGGTCCCGCCTAAGAGCGGCTTTGCCGCGGGCCCACGCGCTGGAGTGCGGCGGGACCGCGGCGGCCGGGAGCCGCGTTTACGCGGGCCGGCGGGGCCGGCGGCTGGGGCGGGAGGGCGCCGGCGGGCAGGAGGCGAGGCCCGGCCCTGACGCGCCGCTGTGTCTCCGCAGTGAAGGAGGAGGGCGACCGCGAGATCTCCAGCTCCCGGGACAGCCCCCCTGTGCGCCTGAAGAAGCCGCGCAAGGCCCGCACGGCCTTCACCGACCATCAGCTGGCGCAGCTGGAGCGCAGCTTCGAGCGGCAGAAATACCTGAGCGTGCAGGACCGCATGGAGCTCGCCGCTTCGCTCAACCTCACCGACACGCAGGTCAAGACCTGGTACCAGAACCGCAGGTGAGGCCTGGCTGTGGGGGTGGGGGGCGCAAAGGGCCTCCTTTCCTAATTGCCCCTCCATGGGACCCACCAGTCCACGGTGCAACGGTGGGAGGGCCCCCGAGCTTTCCTTATTCAGCAAAAGTAAGGAAACTGAGGCCTCCAGGAGAGAAGGCCTTGCCCCAAGTTCACGGTGAGGGAGGGCGCCAGAACTGGACTCGTCTCCAGTGCCCGGGCATCCCCCCACCCCCTGGCCCCAGAACAGGAGGACAGACACACGGGCCAACAGAGAGGCCTAAGGCCTGCCCGCACCCGCCAGCGTCCTGATGACTGTCCCGGGTGCCAGCCTTAGCCCATATTGGGGCCGTTGAGCTCCCCCAGTGGGAGTGCCAGGCCTGGGGAGGGGTGATGGCCTCAGTGTCCAGAACGGGTTTAGGGGCAGGGAGGAACTAGTGGGGAGCCCTGATGTGGCTGTCCGGCACTGTCTGAGCTCTCCCGGCGGGGTGGGGCTGGGGGGGGGGGCGGGCTCTTCTGGCCTCCGCAGCTTTTGCCGTCCTGAAACCCAAAGAAGGGACAGACCCAGCTCTGGCTCCTTGGGGACAGGGTGACCGGGAGATTGGCGTTTCCTAACCTCCCTCCACAATACATTCACAGGATGAAAACACTCACACACACACACACACACACTCACACACACACTGACACAGCTCATACAGTCACACACACCCTCACTCACACTCACACACTCAGTGGAGGCTGGAGTGGTGCTTTCCATAAACAAGCCTCAGAACACGTCTCCCCATTAATAATAAATACCGATTACTGCTCCGGGCATCAATAATTAAGGCCCGTTACAGTAATTACACAATTATGATGATGATGAATAATTCAGGGAGGGAAACGCGGTTGGTGTGGCTGAGCCAGCCTCGGTGGGCCCATGGCCGGCTGGGCCAGCCTCGCCGGCCAGGTGCACCCAGGGGTCCCGGCTGAAGCTCAGGCAATGAACCAGCATGGCCTCGACTTCCTTGCCTCCCCTAAGCCCCCGGAGGACACTCAGCTGGTGGTCTCTGAATTCGGGGCCACACAGTCCGCTGCTCCGGGGCTCCTCCCAGGCCTCGGATCTGGGGGCAGCCGGTGTGGCCAAGAGGGTGTCAGAATCACCACCGCCTTGCGCCTCGCGGTGTTTGCAGCTGCGCGCCCCTCTCCACGGCTAGCGGACCAGCTTCTGCGGTCCACGCTCCCGCCCCCACCATCCTCTCTCTGGTGGTCGCCTTCCTCAGTGTTGGAGCCCCAACACCCAACTCCAAGGGGCCCCTGCATCCCCGGAGCAGAGTGTAGTGAGGTGACAATCCGGTCTTTGGGGTCAGCCAGCCCGGGCTCTACCTCTTTGGAGACCAGCTCTTAAACGGCCCATGCCTCAGTTTTCTTATCTGTAAAATAGGGTTAATACCACGGAAGGCCCGGTGGAAGATGAAAGGAGCCGATGCGCGGAACACGGGCGAATTATTTATTTGCAAATTACAAATGTTATTTATTAACCAATTCGGGCGATCCCTCTTGGCCTCCCCGCAGGCGCTCTGGGCCGGGCACTCGCGAGGGGCAGGGGGCTGGGGCCGCCCCAGCCCTGACCCCGCCGTCCGCGTTTATTTCGGTCCCCAGGACTAAATGGAAGCGACAGACGGCAGTCGGGTTGGAGCTGCTGGCGGAGGCGGGCAATTACTCAGCGCTCCAGCGGATGTTCCCGTCGCCTTATTTCTACCCGCAGAGTCTAGTTTCCAACCTGGATCCCGGCGCCGCCCTGTATCTGTACCGCGGGCCCAGCGCGCCGCCGCCCGCCCTGCAGAGACCTCTGGTGCCCCGCATCCTCATCCACGGACTCCAGGGCGCCAGCGAGCCGCCCCCGCCGCTGCCCCCGCTGGCCGGCGTCCTCCCGCGCGCCGCTCAGCCTCGGTGAAGCGCCCGGCCGCCTCCCCGGGGCTCTGCGTGGGCCCCTGCCGCCTGCCGCTCCCCGGGCGCGGGGCTTCCACGCCCCTTCCCCGGGGGGCCCCCTGGCCGGCCCTCCCTGGAGTCCCCCGAAGGGCCAGATGCCAAGTCTGCGGCGGCCCGGACCCGGACTGAGCCTCCCTGACCCTCCTCGGCGTGCTATGTCCCGGCCACGCCACCAGGGAGCCGCTTCCACGCCTCCACTCGCCGGGTGTACATACAGGCCCCCACCCCCGGCCGGCTCCCCAAGGCGCTCCCCCCCTCCCCCGCCCCCGCCCTTCCTTGGGAGCGGGTGGGGGCGACCCCGACGCTGCACTCTCTCCCGCTCCCCCCTCCGTGCTCCAGCTGTGCACCCAGCCCTCTCCCCGCACCCCTCCAGGCGGAGGGGAGTGTGGAGCCCCCCTCCCAGCGCCCGGGGCCCGCGGCAGACCTGTACATACGGTGTGCAAAGTGTATATGAAGTTATTTATTCATGACCCATGAGCCCGTGACCGTGTCCGTGAATCAGTGAGTCTGTGGCCTGTGCCCTCTTCCCTCCCAGGCGAGGCAGGAAGGGGTCAAGGGGGCTTGCCCACCGCCCCGACCCCCAGCCCCCACCTCCAGCCTCCGTCCGGGGGCAGGCAGGCCCTCGGGTTCTCTCTCTCTCTTTTTTAAATGTCGAAATAAACTTCTTACAAACGACCACGCGCCTGTCCGCGCTCGGCCCTTCTTTCCTGCCCCTCCTTGAGAACCACTTTCCCCTCCCGGGACCCGGCCTCCTTCCACCCTCACCAAGGAAATATTTTTGTCCTCCTCTCTTCCTTGGCGCCGTGGTCGGGGGCAGGGGCCCGGGGCCGCACTCGTTCGGGGGTCCGCGGGCAGGGGCCTCCCCCCCACCCCCATCCGCACCCGGAGCCTCAGTCTTCCCGTGTCTACAGTGAGGCGAGCCCGCGGCTCCCCGCGCCCCCCTCCCCACTCCCTTCCTCTCCATCTGGTTCCTAGCTTGCTCCCAGCCGGTCCCGGGGGCCGGAGCGGGGGTCGGAGCCTGGGCTCGCTCGGTCGGCTGCGGGCCGGGCTGCGGTGCCCTCGCTGAGCCGGCTCATCTGGCCGCAACAAGGGCGCCGGCAGCTGGTGACCGGCCCGCTGGGCGCGGGGCCGACAGATGGGCTCCGAGGCTATTCCCCCCCACCCCCCCCCCCCGCCTCCCCAACCACCCCATCGGCCCCCTCCGCCCCGCGCCCCGGTCGCGCTCGGGCTCCGGACGCTTGCGGGAGCCCCGGCGGCTCCGGCCCCCGCGCCGGCAGGACCCGACGAGCCTTCGCTGGGAGCCTGACGCCACAGCGGTAATCCTGTATCTTTCCCCCTCTACCCCGGGAGGGAGCACCAAGATGAGCCCCAGAGAGGGGAGCCAAATCCCCGCGTCTGCCCCGTGCCCCCAGCCAGCGGCTCCGGGATCTCAGGGGAGGGGGTTTAAGGCTCCAGCCAGACTCGAGGCCTCCAGTTCACGTTCGGAGGGCCAAGGTCACCTCCTGAGGCCGTTCCCTCCCTGGGGAGGTGGGCGCAGGTGCTCCCCTGCCGCCCACCACCTGCAGCTCGGACTCGGGACAGAGGACAGGCCCAGGGCTGGGAAGTTTTGGGGCCCAGCAAAGCTGAGCCCCCTCCAGTTGTGACAGGATCGCTCTGGGAGAGGGCGGCCTCCTGGGGGAGGGGTGGGGGGCATGTTTAAACTGCTTCCCCCACCCCTGGGGACCCTGCTACTGTTTCCTGCCCCCTCCCCACCTCCCACCTCCCACCCCCCACCCGCCCCAACGCCCTCACACCACTGCCTTTCTTTCCCGGGACGGTGAGGGTATTATTCTAGTTTTTGCAAAATGCACAGCAGCTAATTAAGTCAAGGAGCCTCTCGGCTTTTGAGTTCTTTTGCATGTGAATGGGGGTTGGTAAATCCCCAGCTCTGGCTGTGGTGGGGGGCGAGGGGAGACTGTCCCCAACTCAGGGTTAATGAAGTGGGAAAGGAGTCTCTCATAGCCTCCTGCAAACAAAACCCCCCATGCAACAAACCCAGCCCAAATCCTACATGGATTGACTTAAGCCCAGGGGATAAGTGCTTTAAATTAATCTCATTGAATAAGAATGAGACCAAACAAAACTCTTTAAAATCATATTAAAAATCTATCAAAGGACAACTTGCACTGGTGTGCTTTTCATTTTGTGAAAGTGAAGGAGGCAGAGCAGAGCAACCACCCTCTTACATTTACACAGCGGCAGTGTAAACCACAGACACATTCTCAGCTGTGTAACTGTCCTTGTACCTCAGAGGCGACTTCATATCTTACATTAATGAAGAACAAGGCTTCCCTACAAGTTTATAATTACAATATCTTAGATTGTCCTGCACTTCCAATCTGTCATAATAACTACAACCTTTGCGGTGAGGTGGGTTTCTGCTTTCATCCGCTTCGAAGGCTAAATTGGCTTCTCGGTTCCCAACCCCCGGGGCTGGGTGAACTCTTTTTGGAAACACAAAGAAGGAGCGGCGGGGAGACCCCCGGCGGGCAGAACAATAGGAGAGGCTCCCAGGAGGCGTCTTCTCTGCTCCAGCGGCGACCGGCCCCAGCCCCTCGGAAACCCGGGCTCCTTGGGTAGGGGCGGCAAAGTTTAAAGGAAATTGAGATTGCCCTGTGAGCCTTGCTATGAGGATTCGGGACAGTTTTGAAGAGTCTAGCTGGTTCTGCGGGTGCCCCACTGCACCCCCCTCGCCCCCCGGCAGGTCTCGTTCTGAATTGTCCTCATGGCGGAGCAGATTAAGAGAGAAGGTGAGATGGCCACTCGGGCAATTTAACAAGACCCGTTAGGTGCCCTTTTCAGGCAGGGCCACTTGTCCAGTGGAAAAGCTTTAAATTTCTGTCTCGTGGAATCGATGCTTGGATTCTAATGGCTTTCCCTGACTTCATGTAGAGGGCCGCACTGCTAACTAGCAAGGTCACTAGCGGCTTGGGATGGACCTGCATTAAGGGGCTCTCATTTACTCCCCTCTTCCCTAAATCTCACCTCCCTTCGCTAAAGAAGAAGAAGAAAAAGATCAAAGGAACCCACGGGGCTTTGTCAAAATGTCCTTTGCTGAGCTCTGGTTGGCTCTTTGCTTCTCCAAGAGTGGAAGAGGCTGTGTGCCTTGCATCAGCACTGACTTAATCACTCGCCAAGGGCTCTTTGCCCTTCGGTGGGTGAGAATGGAAGCCCCTCTGAAGAATGGCAACCCGCTAAGAGCTGCAAACATGAAGGGGTTTGGGGTGCAGAACGAGCATCCGACAAGCCCACGGGGGAAAAGGCTTTCGGCTGCAACACTCCAGGAGATGTCCAAATTCTCCGTGACTTTCAATACGGGGATCAGGCTGCGACACAGAGAAATGGGAAAGTTTGGGAAATCGGAAAAAGAGGGACGACTAAAAATACGCACAAAATTAGAATATGTACAGTGGAATTAGGCTAAAGCTTTGCCTAATTGATGCCTGAAACGTATAATCTGTCAAGAGCCATAATAGGAGAAAGAGATTTATTTTAAGGTTATTTAAATTTAGATAATATTAACCCTAAATCTGTTAAATCCATGTTTCTTTATTAACTGGGGGTAATATATTGATTCTACTTAGAAAGGGGCCCACAAAGCATCTATGGCAAGAAACCCTCACCTAAGTGTTTGCAAATTAGGCTGAAGTTCCATCTCCAAATTCTAGTCCCTTACACCCTCTGCCGGGAAGGTTCCCGAATGCCGCCCCCCCAGGAATGCAGGGCCCAGTCGACCTCTGGAGGAATGGGTGCATGGGGGGGTGGGGGAAGCAGGGCTTCTCTTTGATCCTCCCCAATCACTGCCTTTAATCCTGTTTCTCACACAGCTGGGTTTTGTCTGTAAAGTTTGATCCCTCCTTTTCTCATCCAAATCATGTGACCCACTACACACGGAAATAAAAGAAAGGTGGCAAATTTCCCCAAGTCCGCTTGACAAGTGCTACAGGGCTTTATTATTACTGTTGTTGTTGTTAGAAACTTCACCAACCGTCCCTAAGAATTCGTATGTGACAGCCCTCGTGAGAAGGTCATATTTTCCCTCCCGCAGAGGATTAGTGCTCACTGGGCTCACACTCGCCCTCTCCCTGGGGCCTCTGGTGTCGGTGCGAGCTACCCTCCACTGCCAGAGAGGGTCGGAGGCAAGGACGCCGGCCCCTCTGTGGACCCTGCAGACCGCCCATCTCGCAGCACTCTCATCCACTCCTGGCCACTTGGTTCCTGTGGATCAGGAGGGTTGGTTACTGAAGTGGGGGCCTCATCATCCATCACAGGAGTCAGAAGACGAGGAATCCCGAGAAGGCGGAGAGAACAAAGCACCTCCCGGCACAGAGGTGCTGAGCTCTGGCCCTTCTCCTTCGGATGCCTCTGGAATCCCCGCGTCCAAATCTGGCAACCGGTCCGCCCCCGGGGGGGGGGGGGGGGCCGCTTTCAAACCTCCGGGCAACACAGTGGGGGAGGGGCAGCTGTGACCTGGGCCACACTACAAGGACCCCCGGACCCCAGACTTGAAGGCAAGATGGGACTCGATGGGAGAAAATGCTCGGGAGACTGGTGCCTTTTGACTTCAAAGGCAACGAATAGAAAGGCAACAGTAAAAAGCATAAATAAATAAAAAAGGCACCAGTAAATCCATCAGCCGTGAGACAGGAAGTTTTCCGTGGACATAAAAGAGGCGGCCAGGCACGTGAATGCGACGTGGGGCCTGGAGCTGCCTGCGGACGGACCGGGAGGCTTCCGACCCACGCCAAAACCAGTCAGCCCTCTGAACAAAGCACTTGTACATCGAGAAAGCGTGTTGATCTTTACCCTCTTCTTTAGCAAATTGCATCCCAGTTTTAAAAACGCTATTTTATAAAATTCGTGTTAAGCAATGTGTTGACGGGGCAACTAAAGTAAAACGTTGAGACACCTTCAGAACACTGTCACCAGGAGGCAGGACGGGGCCCTCCCCGGCCACTCACACCACCAGGCTCTTGCTGGAGGCTGGGGGTTGGGGGGGAGGGTGCGGCTCTGGTGCACTGATTGGCTGGTCTACACTATGCTGACCCCCGCCCCCCACGGGATAAGGGCCTGGCTTCTCTGGGTCAGGGGCTTGTCTTCGGGGCAAGGCGGGGGGGGGGGGGGGGGGGGGGGCGGGCACCAGGCTTTCCCACAATGCTCCTGACAAGAACAGGGCCGTCAGCCCAGGTCTCCGGGCCTCCAGGATCCACCCCAAGCCCCAGGCCTGGGGAGGCAGAGCTGAAAACAAAAAACCAAAAAACTTTTTTGGGAAGTCTCGGCCCCCAGTCAGTCTCTCTGGGTTTTTCCGTTGCACGGAGAGCGCTGCTTCTGTTTTCCCACGGCCGAGGCTGGGCGCCCGGTGCGGATGGCTCGTCATGGCTGGCTGCCGGGCGCCGCGTGTTTGTTTTGCTTTTTGACCTTGGCGACGCTGGCCTCAATCCCACTTGAGTATTCTGAACGCAAGATTTCGGCAAGGCGGTGTTTACCCCGGGTCTTCTTATGAAGGTCAGGCCTGAAGAAAGTAACACAGCAGAGGGGGGAAAGGAAACTTTATTATTTTTTTCTTTCCCATTTGGAAAGAGGCTGGTGGCAGCTGGTTCCGAGACTGTGGAACTGACATTTTTGTATTAACAGAAGTACAATCCCTTCAATAGTGCTTGTTTTGATATTCTATGCACCAGAAGATTAGATACGGCGCTGACAGATTTTCATAACGGTGGCAAAATATCATGGCATTTTTAAAAGTGAGGCTTTGTTCTGTGTTGTTTTCACGGAAAAAAAGAACGATACGCACTCACACTCTGATGGCAAACGAAGTGTATGATACAGCAGTTTGCCAAAGGATGGGGGGGAAAACCCGCCTTGAAACTCAACGACATACAGCGGGTGAAAGCGGGTGAAAGCGGGGAAACTCTGGGCAAGTAAGCCCCGTGTAGGTCAAAGCCCCGTCCTCCTGACGGGGCCCACACAGCGCCCGGGGGTGGGGTGTCGGTCGCAGACACCTCTTCGCTGACTGAAGAGCCTCCTGTAGATATTTTTGACCTTGAAAACCCCAAACCCAGGGTCTGCACGGGCCGACGGGACGGCATCTGCCAGACCCACCGCTCTCCACCGACCACAGGCATGGGTGCGGAGCGAGAGGGAGGGCTCCCTGCCCCAACCCACGAGGAAAGTGCAAAAGGCTGAAAATCAATTTCAGGCGTTGAATACCAGTAACTGTTTTCAAGAGACAGCAGCCTCACCATTTGATCAGAAGATCAGAGGGAGAAATTGGTAGAAGTTCAACTGTACACAGGAAGAATGATTATGAATGTCTAAGAGTAAACGTTTCCCAGGACAGGATTTTAACCCAAATAAGAGCAAGAGAGCCATTCCACTGAACCCACACTGCTATGCCGGCCATTCCCTCAACTCCCGACAGCGGGGTCTTAGGGTTCTTGCAAAGGCACACGTCGCCCTCTGCAACGTATAGTTACAGCGTTTTCTTGGTGATCGTCGGAGCTCAAGTGGACTAAAGTTGTGCTCAAAATAGAACGGAACTCCTTGAAAACTCAAGAATTAGCAACGGGATCACTACTGCGCTCCTGAGCTGGCAGGAAAGGTGGTGGAGTCCGGTGACAGCGCTGGACCAGGCTAAGGCGATTACACCGAATTCCTCCACAGGGCGGGGCTCAAGCAACGGTGCGACAGGCCTAGCATGGTTTTCTACCAGGACGCAGAGGGAAAAACACGGTCACCCTTTGTTGGGAAAAAAGGTCTGAGAATACGTTAATGGTAAGACTTGGTCATAAGGGTGCCCGGATGCGTCAGTGACAGTGCCCTGCGAGACTGGGAGCAAACAAGGAAGTACTTTCGGGGTTCCACAGTCATGCCGTCCACCGGACAAGGGAGGTATGACAGCAGCCTCGTTTCACAGACAAGGAAACTATTCTGGAGGAGGGTTAAGTACTTTGCCCAAGACCATCGAGCTCGTAGGTGCAGCAGCGGAGATGCAAACACAGGTCGGATGGACTGAGGCCTACGCTCCTCCCAGCAGGCTGCTGGGAGGGACAGCAGCCTGCTGGAGCAGGGTCCAGGGACAAACACTTAGGAAGATCTGGCAGGAGCCAGGGTGGCAGAGAACCACGGCCAGACACGGGGGAGTTCTGTGCTCACATGAGAATGTTGCAGGGGGACGGTGGGGGCAGCACCTGGATGACAGAGGAGGAAGGGGCAAGTGGGGACAAAGAGGAGAGCTGACGACGGAGGAGGCCGAATGACACAGCTCAGGCTCTCCGCTCGGTCTCCTCACCTGAACAAAGGGGACGATACTTAGAACAAAGCTCACAGGTGCTGGAAGGATTAGAGACGCACAGGCGGCTAGCGGGTGGCTGGCATGTGGATTTCGGTCAATCAGTTAAACATGAGGAAACCGAGGTCCGGAGGTGCCGAGAGGCTCTCCAAGGCCACACGGGAGCCAGGCCTGACCCCCGGGGGCCCTTGATGCCCAGGCCGGGGCATTTGGGGCTGCACCCCCTTCTCCTGCAGGGCACTGGTCCTAACTCCCCGGGGTGGTGGACCGTGCACCCTGCTGTGCCCGGCCGAGGGGGGCCGCACCTGGGGGGTGGGGGGGGAGGGGAAGGGGCTGGCTCGAGGCTGGGAGGCGGCGGGAGCCAGGCCTGCAGCTGAGGGCACTAAACTTGTTCCAAACTGAAGGCTGCCAGTCCTTGTGCTTGTAGTTTATTTTTAGTCGGGTTACATGACAGACGGAGTGAGAAGGTTCTGACAGGAAGAAATGCTTCCTCTTCCCCGTTTGAAGCCAGGTACTCACAATGTGTATAATTTTAAATCTAACAACCCGAGTTTCAAAATATGCAAAATTTCAGTCAAAATACCCTCCCCAGCATCGGCTCTGTGACTGCTCCTGCCACCGCTAAAGCAAAATAAATAACCAGAACCTGATCGGGGCGATTGATACCCTAACTGCCGACAGAGCAGGCACAGACAGCCGGAGCGGCACCCTTGCAGGCTCAGGCGCAGGCTGGCGGTCCTGCAGACGGAGCCGGAGGGACGGTGCGGGAGACCACACCGACGGGGGCACCACACGGGCGGCCTTCCGTCCCCGTCCCTCCCCAGACACATACAGCTGGGTCCCGGGCAGCGCGAGGTCCCTCCCGCCCGGCGGGTGCAGCACGGCACTGAGTGGGCAGGGTTATTAAGGACCTTCGGGTCCACACCGTGGTGGGGGACATGTTGGAAGTGCATCTGGGAGATGGTCCTGCCCGCCTTCAGCTTCTGAGCTCAAAACGTCCTATCTTAGCATCTCCTTCTAGGCAACGTACTTTCGACCTGGGACCCAAACCCAAGCTCCGAGGCTCCTGGTGGTCCAGAGGGCAAGCGGGGTTTCGTCTTTCAGACCCAGACCACCTCCCCAGGACCCGAACCTCAGGGTCGACCCCGCAGGGTTTTCCTTACCGCTGTGGGAGCAACAGGACCCAGCTGGCTGTCTGCTGTTCCTTTGTTCTGAGGCCCAGTGCCGAGAAGGCAAAGTACAGATGGGAAGGTGGAACGTTCTAAACCCAGGCCGGCGCTGGGCGCATGTGGCCTCTCGACTCCTTCTCCTGCCAAGCTGCACTTGTCCCAGGGACTTGCCAACTTTCTTGCCCTCCTTGCCCTCCAAATACTCAAACCCCTCTCAAATGGACTTCCCAGTCCACCAGAGTAATCCCGCAGTTACCAAGCAACAGATCAGTTTATCTAACCACAGGGAACTCCCTTGTAGTGAAGGCTGAATAACCCCCCTCGGTTACCAGGCTGGATTACCCTGCAGGATGGGCAGATGCCACTTTCGCTGCCAATAAGGTGAAATCACAGCCTAATTAGTAAATCGATATGCCCACTAGGGTGACCACTGCAGAAGAGGGGCCTCAGGACCTTCTCGCACCTTTACGGACAGATTCACAGAAGGCTACCCCAGGTAGGAAGCCGCCCCAGCTCAGGATTGTGCTCATGGCATCCTCTTACAGGACAGAGTTTTTCACTTTACCTTCTTTAATTTATGTACTGTCAGGTCAATCGGGATTTTCTTTTACTAAGTTTTACGGCTTTAGGATCACGCTTAGAAGCCTTCCTCATGCTAGCGTTTAAAAACGTACAGGCAGGGGCGCCTGGGCGGCTCAGTCGGCTAAGTGTCCGACTCCTGATTTCAGGTCAGGTCATGATCTCACGGGTCACGGCATGGAGCCCTGAATCGGGCTCTGCGCTGACGGCGTGGAGACCGCTTGGATTCTCTCTCTTCCCCTCTGCCCACCTCTCCCCTGCTCATGCCCGTTCCCCCCCGCCCCCCCAAATAAATAAATAAACATTAAAAAAATGTTCAAGCATATTTTTCTTTAGTCTGCTACTGCCTTCCGTAATTCCATCTAGATTTTATTCTGGTTTAACTATTCCTTCCCAACAGTTATCCACAATAGTCACTGGACCATAAATCTGCTCCCCAGGACTTGAAACGCACCCCTGTGACTCTTTCTGATGCTGAGAACACTTCCTGTAGGCGACACTCGAAGAGATGATGAAAATGACAGTGGCCAACACTGAAGAGCTCTACCAAATACATCAAAACAACACGTGAGCAAGTACCACTGACGGGGGCGGTGAAGGGACTTAAAGATACAACAAGTCAGTCTTTCAAACTGGCCACCGACCTCCATGATGATTCTCCTGCCGACACTCCCGTGGCGCCGTTCTCGGCACCGGACAGGTGTGTAACTCGTCTACTTCACCCACAACCCCACGGAACGGCTACAGTTAGCACCCCCCACGTTACTGGTGAAGGAAGAGAGACACAGGGGAGGGAGGTGGCGCCCAGGGTCACAAACCAGTGACGGAAGAGCAGGGACTCCAGTCCCGGAAATCTGACCCCGTGACTCGTGCACTTAACCGCCGTGCTGTTAGGTTTCCACCAAAACCAGAAGCAAGCCTCCTGCACAAGATGTTTTTACGCCAAGACAATGTTCACGTTATCTCAAAATCTCAAAGATTCTTGGTGGCCCTGACGGAGTGCAACTGAAAAAGTGAAGGTTGAATTCACTTAGGTGAGAAACGGCAGTTTAAAAAACAATCACACGATTTGTTCAATTCCATCACGAACACCAAGAAACCCATATAAGTATACTCAGCGTGGAAGTCTGCAGGGTATAAAAACTGTGACTCAAGGTTAACTTGGATTGTGGGCTGATAGGTGATTTTTAAGCTTTTCTCTATTTCCTGAATTTTTACAATGAACGTGTATTATTTTTATGACCATAAAGAACAGTGTATTTGTTATAGGGAAAAAAAACCAAATGGTCGAATTTTGCCCTGTGCCAAAATATCCAAGTCTTTTAACTTTTACTTATCAAAACCTCTTTGCTTTTCGCTTTTAGTTTGTTTGATTTTGTGTGAGAGTTTTCTCTTAAGACAGAAACAGACAGACCGAGGAGTAGTAAAAGGTACTTATTCTCTGATCTGAAGGATTCTTTCTGCATGTAAGCAAATGACCTAGGGACACAGTGAGAGCACCCCCCCTGCCCCCCCCCCCCCCCCCACCAAGGACCGAGGGAAGCAAGCCCCCCAACTGGAAGGAAAGCCTGGGTCCTAAGCGATGCCAGTAGGAGACAGCGATGCTTTCAGAAGGCCTGAGGCAGACTCAAAAGCTTCCCCGTTCCCGCCTCGCCCTCACGGGTGAAGGAAAGGCAGCAGTGTCTGAGTGGGGTTTTGGTGGCTCTTGGATGACAGAGTCGCACACAACTCCAAGGAGAATCTGACAGGCAGTCCCTCCGGTGCAACCGAGCGGCTCAGGTAAGGAACCTGCTAGTGCGGGTGGTAATTCAGCCCACACACTATCAAGCCTTTCACGGTCACTGAAGGAAAAAGCAGCTGTATCAAGCATCCTTTAACCCGTGGGTTCTGTTTCGGCAGAGATGTAAGCTGGCGGGAGGACCGTCTCAAGGGCGCTTTCTTTGTGATTTCCTAGGACCAGACCAACGTTAGCTTCGGTAAGACTACCGGGGCCCCAGAAGACGCCCTACCCCAGGTGAGCCATGCTGTGGCGGATGGTCACTGCAGAAAAGTACCCGAGAGTGACTCTGTGGACCCAGAGATTGATAAAAAGCAGGTTTCCGCCTTACATCCAAGAACAAGACCCAGTGAAAAGCAGAAAAGAGCTCTGAGCCCCGGGCCGAGGGCAGGCATGCTGCCAGGCCACGCAGGTCACAGGCAATCAATACATCGACGTCATGATCGATTTTGCTGCCCGGCAGAGCACGCACAATGAAAGAGAGGACAGAGATAATGTTCAGAGGTAGCAGAGGCCTAAAAGGGAAGAGAGAAATCAGAATCCCAGAATTGGACGGGAACCTCAAGATTATTTGCCCAAGTGGCAGAAACCGTTAGAACAGCTCTGGCAGGACTTGGGCCTGGACATCACCAGGCAGGGTGGCCATGCCTAGCCGATGTCCCCGTGGAGTCAACAGCTCTCTCCAAGCTTAGGTTCCCCCCCCATGTCAGAAAGTGCCTCCACCTACAGGCCTAACGGGCATGACCGAGTGCTTGACACGTTTTAATTCTCGGTGAAAATATGACGATGGAGAAATACCAAGTGGGCATGGAAACAGTCAGGTGTGTCTGTAACCGGTCTGACTACATCCTAAATGTGCTGCCTGAGACTGATAAGCTGGGGACAGCATTTCAGCACCAAACCCCAGAGCTCAGCCCTGTGGGCCCATCCTGTTTGACATGATCGATGTCTTGGATGATATTATGAGGCATATTTGTCACATCGGCAGATGAAAAGCAGCCTGCAGGGACAGCGGACACCCTGGACGACAGAACACCTGCAACAACACCCTGGCAGGCCAAAGGGACAGGCCTTGGCTAAAGGGTGAACAACACCGGGGCACGTGCACCGTCCTGCTCCTGAGGCAGAGCAGCTGGGTGGTTTGAACTCTCACACGTGCAAACAGGGACTCGGTTGGCCAGTTTCAACCTGAGCCCCAGGACGGCCCAGATGCCAACAATGCGGGAGGCCTGGAGCCAGGAGGCCAGGGTGCTCGGTCGCACTGAGGGAGCCAGGCCGGTGCTGAGCCCCATGTGAGTGGTAGCCGCGGTCCCTGCTCCCACCGTTAATAGGCCAATAGATGTGATCGCTCTCCTCTTCTGTGCTGGTCCGTCTCTCCTGCACGTTTGGGTAGTTTCATGACCCGGATTTGGAAAAGAACCCCGGCTGGGAGAAGAGCCGCCCAGAGGACGGACTGTGACGGACGAGCAGCTGGGGATGCTGGCGCCGCAGGGCAGAGCCAGCCCCTCTGACGGCGAGGACCCCGGGGCCGTCCTGCACGGGCTGTGGGGCTGAGTCTGGCCAAGGCCCTATCTCTCCCCGGGCCAGTCTGCTCACTCTCAAAAGGATTCAGGGAACTAATGAATCGAGGTGCTTCTCACAGTGCCTGTTGTGAAAGCCCCCATCCAGCGTTGACTGTTATTGTTATTAACAGTATGGAAAAGAGGAGAGGCAGGAGATAAGGAGCCATCATCAGATACCCGACACGTGTCATGTGGACCAGGGACGGCTTTGATCAACGATAACAACACCTTGTATTTTTGTTTGCATATCATGCACATTCAGCATTAGAATCTCACAGAGACCACAGAGTGGAAAATGAAAGTGGTCCATGGGGGCTCAACTTCAGCAGCTTTAACAGGGAGCCGAGTCCCCCCCTGTGCAGGTGGCGAGCACCCACGGCTGGGAGGCCTGGAGCAGAGGCCTTCAGGACCCAGGAGCCATGCAACAGGCAGGTCAAGGGCAGAGTGTGGCGGGAGCCCTTGGGAAGATTTCCCATAAGCGCTCACCCCTCTTACAGACTCAGAGAGGGGGAGTCCCGGGGGGCGAGAGAAAGCAGCATTTACCGAGCAGCCACCCCAGGCTCAGCACCGGGCTACATGTCCGGAACCCTTCTGCACACTCCAGGGTCCTGAGGGCTGCACGACGCAGGTTCGTTGTTGCCAGGGCTGGGATCAAGCTGGGGACACCTGACTTCAGGCCCAGGCACTGCACCCTCTGGACCTGAAAGGACACCAGGGAAAAAGCGGGATCCAGATCCTCCGTGCGATCATCTCTTATCAGAGGTCTTTCGAGGCAACTGCCCTGCAAACATAAAGCTTCCACCACCACTCTGGGGTTGCTACCCTGACGGTTTCACATCAAGTTCTTGCACATATGTAACCAAATGGACTCCTGCTTTAAGTCCGTTTCTTCGGTTACAGGAACAACTGCTCACACAGGAAAACACCCGCGGTGGGGCTCAAATACTTACTTTGCCCAACACCAACTCTGGAAACTGGAACCTTCTACAAGGGGTATGTGAGGCAGCAACAAAGTGCTGGGATGTGGGCTCCAGGCTCTCTCAGACTTGGGGCCAGGGGAGCAGGCACGCCCCCTTTCCCCTGGGTTCGCGGGACCGGCCTGGGGCTCAGCGAGACACACACAGGGCCTCAGCAGAGCCGAGGGCACACGGAAGCCCTTAAGGGTCCCACGCCACTGCTCAAACTGCATCCCTCCTCTCAATTACTAACTAGTTAAGATGTTACTCTCCACTTCAGACCGTGGCTCTAACACCAGGGCCAGAATGAAAGGGACATCTGGAAAAGACGTAGAGTCATTTCGTGATGGGCTACAGCAGGACGCACACCTTCCTACTCAAAAAGGGGCCCGTGGACCACGGGGATAGATCAGAGGCATGGGTCACCCCAGGAGGGGTGAGGAGGGGTTCAGGGTGACGTGTAGCAAGGGGAGAGCTGGGACCGTCACGTTCTTTCCTAGCTCTCCGATGGCGCGAACCAGGAGAGCTCCGAGCACGGCCAATGTAACGAAGAGCCGGGCATTCTCCTGTTGCCCGCAGCCTCGACTGCCGTCCGCCGACTCATGCTGGGCCAGCTGCGTCTTCCACCTCCGGTGCCTGGAAGGCTCCCACAGTGAACGTGACCGGCCGAGCACCCTCCCAGGAGAGGCCGGCTGGGTTCCTGTTCTTTGTTATCGGCCTGGCCGCTTGACTGAAAACACACCCTGTGGTTCCCGCTGTCTGCAGGTGACCCAGGTGTGGAGGAAGAGCAGGGTCACCGTGAAATCCCTCTAATCGCCTCATTAGCCGGGTGGGGATGAGGGTGTGTTTGTTCCACGGAGAGGCACAGGGCTGGTAATTGCATGGTGTCAGAGGGAAAGAAATAGTGGTAGCAGCAAAAGGCCAAATGTAAAAGCTGCGTGTGCACAGCAGTAATTAAGCCGAAGCCCGGAAAGGCAGGGCCCACGGTACCTGAGCGGAGAGGAGGGAAGGGAATTATAACTGGATCTGTACCGCGCGACCCGAGTGGAAGAGGCAGGCCCTCCACGGGAGCCTGTGCCCACAGCGTGCCGCTTCCTGGAGCTGCCCGTGCCCGTGATGAGCTCACTAACCTACAGACGGCTCGCTGACACGCAGTCCCTGAGCAAGGACTCTGTGCCGTGCTGTGTTTCCCACCAGAAGGGACGTGGCCACGTTCCACAGAACTTTTCCTGTCCCCTGGCCCCGTCTGGACAAGAGTATATTCTCCTCCGTACAGATGTCCCACAGAGATAACGCAGTGTGGACTTCAAAGAGACCCATCCTGTGTGTGCCTTGCCAGAGAGGCCAGTAGAAGATGCTCCTGTCTACAATCCATGCAGCTCATCCGGGTTCTACGTTAAAATATTATTAATTAATCCTAACTTGAATCAGACATACACTCGGCCAGCATCTGGCTGTCCTCCTGCATTAAGGAGGACACCCCGTCGCCCGCTCCGAGGACCTGGGTCTACATTTTTGAGAACTGTTAGTCAACTTATGACCACCTCCATCCCCCCTCTTCAGGACTTGAGACTTTACTGAAGCACGGTCTCCCGGGATGGGGCCTGGGCACCTGTACTATATATAGCTCCCCAGGGGAGCCTGGCAGCGGACTCTGCTCCCTTGCTCCACAGGACACCTTCTGCCCTTGAGGCTACCTCTGGCGGTCCTTAGCTGTTTCCCCTGGTCTCCAGGCTGAAGCCGGGTGATCTGACCTTCCAGTGGGGCGTCTGCTCTGGTCCTGTGGAGGCAGGGCAGAGGCCCCAGCCCTGAACCTGCTCACGCCCATGCTATGTGGGCTGATCCCCAAGCCGCCTCCACCCATGAAGTCAGGGACACTGGTTCAGAGGAAGGTGGCCCCGTCTTGTTCTCCCGGGACAGCCTGGCTGAGTGCAGCGTGCTCTGAAAAGCAGGGGTCCTCCTACCCCCTTGCAGGATTTGCTGTTTGCTGGGTCCACTGAACAGGCAAGAGGCATTTCCCTCTTTTTCTTATCTTTCTTTCCTTCCCACTGTGCCCTTCCTCTCAGAATTACAGGCCGCCGGCAGGTTCTGTTTATCTATCCACGTGGTGCCGGGCACCACGGGAGCTGCTGGGGATGAGAGGAGAAAAACCAGACAGGGTCTCCACCGCAAGCTGCACTCGAGAGATGGACACGCGCCACCCGCACACACAGACGGCGGTGTGGGGTGAGGGAAGGCTGAGGTGCCAACCCGGGCAGGCGGCCCAGAGAAGACCTCCTCGCAGGAGGCACTGAGTCCAAAGACGGAAAGCAGGGAGAGGCCCAGGCCCCCCCCGGGCACTCGGCAAAGGCCCTGAGACAATGGGGAAAACGGGGGCCACGCAGGGCCGCTGAAGAGGGGGCTCGCCGTTGTCACTTGCCTTAGTCATCAGAGCAAGGAGGTGCAGCGAAAGGCTGGCGGCAAGGGCGACAGGTGAGGGTGCGGAGGCTCTGTGGCCTGGGGCCGGGTGTGAGAAGCCAAGGGAAGAGACCAGGAGGTGACCAGAGGGGTCAGAGGCAGTAGCGCTGCTCCGGATCTGACCCGCATGCAGGGGGTTCACACAGAGATCCCCACGTTCTCTAGCGTGGCTTTGTCTCGCCTCTGATCTCATGTTTGGCCAATCTTTTACAGAATAACTGGCTCAATGAGATTGAGAGAATTTTCACAGTGGGCAAGATTCCAGGTGTGCCTTCAGCTAATTAAGTGATACGAGGGAGGTTGTAAATGCCACATAAAAATTGGCAGGCAAGCTGCTCCTAATGATGAGAATATTGCTTTACAGGAGGTGCAGCTGCAGCTTCTTGATGCCCGTCTTGGAGCGGACCGGTTCCACGTTTTCAAGGTTGTTCCTGATGCGACAAGCTCAAGGGTGCCGAAGAGCTGACCGCTTGACCGCACTTCCCACTCCCCGGCCCAGGATACTCACAGGTGCGGTGAAGGCCGGCAGAAAGAGCCACCAGCACTGTCACCGCCACGTGCTCCTGTGTGTTCACGTCTGACCCCGTGTCGATGCTGGACGCTCACCGCCTGGCGTGGTCCTCACACAGCACTGTGAGGCTCCCGTGCGCGTTTGGGAAGCCAGGGGACTAGGCAGAGAGTCGCCGAGTCACTTGTCCCAGGGCAGACAGAAGAGGCTCAATCCCGGCTCAACCCCTGTGTGGCCCTCCCTTGGGCGGCACCTAAGAACCAGAGGCCCTAGAGCACCAGTGAGGACGGGAGCCCTTCGCAGTTACCGAACGGCCACTGGACAGGCGACGGTGGCAATCGGAACAAGTGACAGGGCAAAGGCTTCAAAAAGGAAAAATGCCCCGAGTGGGGCTGTGCAAAACCTCCAGTTTGAACGTTAGTGCTAAAATCCGTGACAATTCAGATGAGAAAACTCTGGCAGGCACCTCCACACGAGGACGTCTACTTGGTGTAGAGAAAACACTGGATCTAGAACTCCGGGGGGACAGATGCTCTGCGGTGCCCGGGTGCCGGGGGTTCTGACCTGAGGCCAGGACCCAGGGGAGCCAGCCCCGTGTACCCTCCTGTCACTGACCACGGCCCGCCGAGCACAGGCCCAGCACACCCAGACCCAGTAGTTAAGGGTTAAGAGATCCTTCATTTTAGATGGTTTACCTGTTTGGTAAGAGCAGGAACTTCGTGGTCACACTTTGACCGGGCTGGCTTGAGCACATGTGTATGGTGCATCTGGGGGGCTCAGTCAGTTGAGCAACTGACTTCGGCTCAGGTCATGATCTTGTGGTTCGTGAGCTCGAGCCCCACATCGGGCTCTCTGCTGTCTGTGCGGAGCCTGCTTCAGATCCTCTGTCCCCACCCCCCCCCCCCGCCCCTCCCACACTGGCACGCTCTCAAAAGTAAGCAAACATTTAAGTGAAAGAGAAAAAGGAAATGTGCATAAATAAAACTGCATTTCTTTTAAGAACAGCCAACAACTTGGACTGTTGTTGCTCTACTAATTCTAAAAGGAGGGAGCCGAGAACAGAGGAGCATAGTTATTGGATTACTGATAAAGGCGACATCCAAGATGTTTCTAGGCACGAAGGAAAACATCAGAAAGACACAGGTGGCATAAGCCAGGGGTAGACAAGTCTCGGGGAGCTACAAATTACATCGCTGGGGCAGAGCAGTGCTTTCATGATCATGGCACAGAATTCACGAGATAGTTGGTTAAAAACAGCAGACTCGCTCTCCCATACTGTCACAGTAGCACTGACACCGTAATGCATTGTATTCTTGAACCACTCTCCACAGCGTGTAAGGGAGGTGAGGAACTCGCAGCCCCGCACGGCGGGCCTGCTCACTACTCGTGTGTGTCACCGCCTAGACAGACAGACGGCCCTGGCCGACAACACCACTCTGCCCTCCCGAAGCAGACGGTACCGGGTCCCCCCGTCTCCTGGGAAGATCGAAATTTTGGAAGGTATGTTATCTTTGCTTCTCAGGAACCGCGGAATCTACTGAGCTTCAAAATCAGAACCACGTTTCACAGAAGGAAAATGCTGCGTTTGTGATGGATGTTGCTAAGGGGCCATTCAATATTTTACCAACAGCACCGACTCCCTGTGTGCACGTCTGTGTCGGTGTTTGGGGTGGGGGGTGGGGGGTGGGGGGCTGTCTTGGCAGGTCTGTGTGTCGGTGTCAGAGGAGTTTTGTAACTATGACTGCATCTGTGTGCAGGGGAGAAGCATTTTGTGTTCCTTTCAGAACTAAGGACTGAAAAGCGGATACAGACCTGGTGATAAAGATCTCATTTGGGGAATGTTATCCTTTTTTTGTCTCAACAGTGGTCAAGTAAAGGAATAAAGGCATACGGATGAGATAAAACTTCCCTTTGTCACTGCGTGGAAACCATCTCCTTAGCTAACCCGCCCTTGCTTCATGTTTTAACACCCAGACGAACCCCTTGTTTGGTGCATGACGAGGTGAGACAGGATTCTGCTCACAGTGGCATGGATTTGGTCCACAGAGGTCTGCACACAACGTAGAGCTACTCTAGGCAGTTAACCCCATGACACAGAATGCAGAATAATTGGGAGAATTCAGTGCTCCAAATTGGTCCACCCCAGGAAAGCAGAAGGAACCACTCCCTTTCTTGACAGATGGATTTCAGAGGAGACGCCTGAGCTCAGAACAATCACTGTGGCCACAGCATAACTCTCTGCACTTTGTGGTGTTTAACGGACTTTTCTTCCCAGTCCTCAAAAAGCAGCAACTGGCATTTGCTTGAGCCCTGACTGAGGTGCGGAAAATCTGTCCCGTCTTCTCTGCCGCTCACCCTGACCACAATTATACGGTCCGTGTGCACATTAGCTGCCAAGTCATTCTTCTTCCAGGAGTGACAAGATTCCCCCCCCCCCCGCAAAAAAAGGTGCCTACTGTATCCTTGAGCGCCGTCTGCGTTCGCAAGGCAGGGGTGGGGTGGGAGGATGTAAGAGTGCAGCGAGAAATGCCTTCAAAAGAAGGGCATAACAACCGAAAAAGTAGCTGTAACTGAGTGGTGACATGGCCAGAACAGAGAGCGGTATTGTCACGGGCGGAGTAATCCTGTGACACACTGCTGTCACTCACCACCCGGCTCCCTGCCGCGCCAGCCAGACATCAAAGGCTGCCCCATACCATCTTACATGCTCTTTATCGGCTAATCAGCCCATTCTTCCCTAAATAAAGCCCTGTTAAATCCCCTGCTCACAGGGGTATGGTAGTCCTGGTGCCCATCTGCTAGCAGGGTCAGCCGAAGCAGGAGGCGGCGGCTCGCTCTCTCCCTAGTGGCTTCTCAAGGTAAGGACAATGCTGGCTGGCTCCGAGTCCCCCTCCCGACTGCCTCCCTGCCTTGCTGCTCTGCTTTCCAGGATCTGGGTAAGAGCTGCGGACGTCCCAGCCTGAAGAGCTGCTCTCTGGATTAACACTTGCTAATGAAGTTCCCACTCATAAAGGTAGATGAGCCGCTAACAATGAAATATCGGGACTGCATTGATTTGCGGGGATAGGAATCGGCAAGATCTGTGTTTCTCACCAGCGATCAACTGGCAGGAGTGTTCCGATCTTCTCGAAGTGCCAACGTTTTAGAGACGGTGGCAGGATGGCCCGGCTTCCAGATCACTAGGAGGTCCCCCTCAGACCTGACTGCAAGCCTCACACATCCGAAACCAAAGTGGGCACGCGGAAATACCAGCTACTTCCGACCCCAGGGCAGCAACCTGACTCTGGCGCACAGCCGTCGTACATCTGAGGCATCTTCTACCTCCCGGGAGGACGGGCAGAGAAGTCTCTAGCCCCAGCCCTGCCCAGGACAGGTAGCAGGGGCAGCGGGCAGTACCCTGAACCTCAAAACCGCGTGGAAGACACGAGAGCTGGATGTGTCTTAGCCTTGTCTGGGCACGCATCAACAGCGGCATGTGAACTACCTGCCTGACAGAATTACTGACGTACGGTCCTACAGGAGAGGTGTTAATACAAGAAAAAAAAAAATCAAGCATCTTAAAAATTCCAAAAATGGGACTAGAATTAGGCAAACTTTATCAATTACTAAGAGCCACACCCTGAACAGATCAGGTTGGATGTTCCAGAATCTTAACCCATCTGGTTTCCAGATTTCTGTCCTAAGGTGATTCATCTGTGCGGCCCGTCCTAATGCTGAGTCTCAAAACAACCTTGTGAAATAGCTACAAAACACTGATTTCCTTCTCCTTGCTGTAGCTGAGGAAACTGAGGCTCTGAGAAGTAAAGCAAAGATACGGCCCAAAGCTCAGAAGCTCACATCAGAGCGGAGCTGGAACTGAAGTCCAAGTCCCCTGCATCTAAGACCAGCGATCGTTTCCCTACACCAGGCGGTCCACTCTGCCTTTTGCCACTGCATCCAGAGAACCTGGGCCCTGACAAGTGATGGTGCACGAGCAAGCGGGCATGTGGCGGGAACTCGCAGGGAAGTGTGGCACGCCCCCAGATTCTCACAGTCAGGGCAAGTGTACTTTGACATTTGTAATTCATAAGCAAATAAAGGATGTGCCATGCAAAAGAATTGTCCAGAGCATTCAAGGATTCTCTGCTTGTTCAGTGTTTCCTTCCCACTCACATGCTGCACAAGTGGTGATGGCAGTCCGTCCCTGAGTTCCCATGCAAGCGGTCCATGGCTCCTGCAAAGGGGCTGGGTCCTTTTACAAATGTCTTTTGCTGAGGGGAATCATCTCAGGACCTCCTGGAACTGTGGAGGTGGACCCCGAGCCCAGCCTCCGACCTGCAGGGCAGCGCTCTTCACTCTCACTAGGACCCCTGGACGGTTTACCACGTGCCTTTGAGGGAGGGTGAGAGTCTCACGCTCGCACCGGCCTCTGCCCTCTGTGGGCGCTTGGCACCAGACGCACGTGTCAGCACCAAGGAGAGCGACCAGTGCAGTGAGTCCCCACGCAGCCCCTCCCACCTCCCCAGGACAGGACCAAACTGATTTCACAGAACACACCAGAAGTTTTCGTACAAGTCCTGGGGGGCTGTCCAGGGTGAACCACAGCACATCTGAAGCTCCGACTCCAGAAAGGCCCCACGTTACTCTGCTGGTGGGCAGTGGAGGCAACCCAACCAACAGGTTTGTCTTGCTGCCCCAATAAACCCCACCACCATCTGGACCCGACAGGAGACACCACTGCATTTCTGCAGGTGCCTTAAAAACATTCAGATTAAGTATTTTTCCTCTCGTTCCAAGCACTTATCACACTTCGAGAGGGGCGGACACTGGTGACGATTCAGCACAAAACCCAAAGAGGGAAGTTTGCACCCATCACGCAGCAGCCTGCCCCACCACCGCCCTGCTGTTGTGTGCACAGAGCTCTCCAAACCCACCTCACTTCCAGCCATCTGTCCCAGGGCAAGTTCAACTCATCTTACCTGTTCAGGTTTCCTTTTCTTCTCTTTACAGCCGAGACACCAAGATTTTGGGGGGCATCTCTCAGCCCAAAGCTCTTAGCCACATGACCAAGGTGCAGCAATCGGACGTGGAAGATGTGCTTCAGCTCCCGGGGGTAGGTTGCATAAGCTCGAATGAAGGACTGCAGAGCTGGGAAGAAGAGGAGGGTGAGGGAGGCCGTCAGGATGGGGTCTCGAAGCGCCCGGGCCTAATGGCTGTCCTACGCACTTTATCTTGCCAGGCACCCTGAGACAGTCAGGACAGTACAACCTAAATCTATCCTGGTGTATTTTCTTTTTAATTCATCAAAAGAAAAATCTACAGGACACAAGTATCACTTGAGTAAACCCAATAGAATTTCAGATTTTACTGTGTAGAGTGCAAGAACCCTAGAGGGCAGCGGCCCTCTTTTCTCCTCACTATGGTCTTGGGGCCTTGCACAGCAGCTGGGACACGGCAGCAGGCAGCTGGTCAGTGTTTGTCATAGAAACGAAAGACAGAATGAGTGAAGAAACTAAGACATGATCAATGTGGTATTTTCTCATGAAAAATGAAATCATCAGACTTTTATATTAGGAAAAAATTTTCCTAATTCAATTTATTTTTTCAATTGCTAACACATGTAAATGTTACACAATTCAAAAGGTTCCCATGGGTTTATTGTGCTTCCCATCACGGTCTGTTACTCCTGCTTAATAAATGTTCACGCCACAAGCCCCGCCTCCAGGGCCCCTATCCAGAGGGGTGACTCTTCTTGCTGTACTCCTGGGATTTTAAAACCAAATTCATTCCAAAGTACCCGATATTGACTGCTAAAGGGCTTCTTACCCATTTGAAAAATGCATAAATAAGGAAACGCAGGGTGCCTGGGTGGCTCAGTCGGTTGAGCGTCTGACTCTTAGTTTTGGCTCAGGTCATGATCTCACAGTTTGTGTTTGAGCCCCGTGTCGGGTTCTGTGCTGACAGTGCGAAGCCTGCTTGGGATTTTCTCTCTCTCCCTCTCTCTCTCTGCCCCTCCCCTGTGCACGCGCAAACTCTCTCTCAAAATAAACTTTAGAGAAAAAAAAAAAAAAAAGGAAATGAAAAGTTTTAAAAAGGAGAAAGGCAGTTATTAAGTTTCTAAAAGAGCCCACAAAACAGTTCCTTCCTTGAGAACTGCCAACAATTTAGAGATGTCCCCAGACACACCTTCGTGAAAGTGTCAGCCCTATTTTAAAGTTGAGCAAAAGGCCCCTGTTCTAGAGTCAGCACTGGCTGGAAAAAAGGCAGATGTGGTTCCCAGGAGCTTGGAGCCCTGGCTACACCTTTTCTCGGCGTTCCTCTGAGAAAAGAAAGCTGTCCCTCCACCCAGCTCCCCTCAAATACACCGCAATTCCGGTGAAAATCAAGTGTCTACCTCTCCTCACTCCAACAGGGCAGGAGGGGACGGCTCTGAAAAGACCCCAATACCGGCTCTTCCGGCGGCCAAGCCCGAGTCCAGCACCGAGCATCTCACGGAAGAGCAGGTGCTAAATACCAGCCTCTCTCGCCCTTGCTTGTTGAGCCACTGGACTGGCAAGTTTGCCCACAGCTTAGACGTAATATCCCAGCAGCACCTGGAGATTGGCGTTTATGAACAGTAATAAAAAGTGTCATTTTAGCAGATCAGCTGCTGGAAGGATCCTGGGAATCCATCAAAGCTCTATTTACTGAGTAAAGTGAACTCCTTTTCCCAATCGATGAGAAATAATAACCAAGGCAACTTGTCTGCACCCCTCTCTGAAATCTGTGCCTGCTTCCCCTTTTTAATAACCGGGGACCAGCTTTTCCAAGGGAAATCTCTAGCACTTCAAGTGGTCTGCGCTGTTTGGAGGTTCTGACACCAGGTTCCAAGACATGGAGCTACACACTCCAGTCTCAAGAAAGCCGCTCGGCTACCGCCCAGGAGATGCTCTACACCTCTTCTTTACACCTCTTTCTTTCCAGACCCTCCATATTTACTCTCCTCTAAAAACAAAAACAGACCGAAACCATGCCAAGTCAGGCCAAGCCAAAGAGTTTGCACTTCTACAATCTCAGTCCCCCGAATGCTGGCCCAGGCCTCCTCATGACCACCACTGTCCCACTTAGGCAGATCAACCTCCCATTCCCGCACCAATCCGAGGAGCCAAGGAGGGACAGCCTCTGTCTCAGAGACGTGGGCGCCCAGCTAACAAGTTTTCCAAGAAACGGCAGACGTGTCTTCTCCCTCCACAAGCGCTCAGGCAGCATTTCACGCTGCATATGTTTACCAACCCTGCCTGTCCTTAAGGCTGTCTCACTGGGGACAACGATACTGGGCTGTCCTCACATCCTTGAATGGACTCCCACGTTTTTGATGGTTCACAGAAGCAGGAATTTCAGGAGCAGCAGAAGCTGTCTGCAGACCCTGCCGAGGGGCGGTGTCAAGGACGGGTGGCGGAAGTGGGGGCTGGGGGACCCGGAGGAGTGGAGAGCAGAGAAAGAAGGCATTTGCTTGAGATGGCGGAAGAAGCCGTGGCCACTTACAGCACGCGCTCCGTAGTCGCGGGCTCCCATCTCACAGCTGTAAGGGAGATGCATTAAGGGAAACCTATTTTAAAATACCCCACATGGACACCTCATCCTTGTTCATAAAATCAGATTTATTCTTGGACATCTGACCAAGAACAGTAGTATCTTACGGATGATACTTAGGATCAAGGAGGTAGGAAGGAGCAAGACTCTAGCCTGGGAGGGAACCTCGGCCCTGCCCCCAGAAGAACACACATCTGTACGGAGTAAAGGCACACTCGGTTGAGTACCTGCCTACCTGGGACTGCACTGAGGGAGCGGCTGATCTGTCATCGGTGGTTTGGGATTTCTGGACTCTGAGCAACAGCCCCGCAAGCCAGGCACGGCTCCTCCGCACGTGGTCCCTGCTCTTCAGGGAGACCTGAGGCTGACGGGCCACCACAGGAGAGCTGTCTTCTGTGTGGAAAGGACCCCAGTTTCCAAAACTTTTGTTTGGCAGTCTCGAGTTCAAACCAGTTTAAAAAAAAATTTTTTTTTTAATGTTTATTTATTATTGAAAGTCAGAGACAGTCAGAGCGTGAGCAGGGGAGGGGCAGAGAGAGAGGGAGATGCTGAATCCAAAGCAGGCTCCAGGCTCCGAGCTGTCAGCACAGAGCCCGACACGGGGCTCGAACTCACAGACTGCGAGATCGTGATCTGAGCCAAAGCCGGATGCTTAACCGCTTGAGCCACCCAGGCGCCCCAAGTTCAAACCAGTTTTTAACCACTGGGATCTCTAGCTAACAGAGGCAAGAAATGAAGGAAAAGGGGTACCTGGGTGGTTCGGTCAGTTAAGCATCTGACTTGGTTTTGGCTCAAGTCATGATCTCATGGTTTGTGGGTTCAAGCCCTGTGTTGGGCTCTGCGCTGGCAGCATGGAGCCTACTTGGGATTCTCTCTCCCTCTCCCTCTCTCTCTCTCTGCCGCCCCTTCTGCGCGTGCTGTCTCTCAAAATAAATAAACTAAAAGGAAAAAAAAAGAAAGAAAGGAAAGAAATGAGGGTAAAAAGGGGCGACTGCTGCTGGAAACTGACAACAATTAAATGCTGGTTATTAACAATGACTGGGCCAGAAAATGCAACAGGAAGACAAATGCATACTTGGCCCAGTTTCCAACTACTTTTCTGCCATAAAGGCAAAAACCAGCTGCTTTGTTAATTATTCATGAGGTGGGTTCTGAAATAAAACGGAGGCAAGTCAGCAGTGGGGAATCTGCATATGCAGACGAAATGCAGAAGACAGTTTCGACTTCCGGGGTGCGGTCGCTGTCCCCTTGTGAACCGAACACCTCTGCCGTAGCAAGTGCGTGTACGCACGCCCCTGCCAGACCTCCAGAACTCACCATGCTAAGCACCAGGGGAGCAAAGCGTGGAGACGCCGAGATCTAGAACAGGGCACTTTCCTCCCAGACCACCACCAATCTGACGTGGCAATCAATTGGCAGAGAAGAGAAATGCAGGTTTATTTCCTTCTTGGTACCTAAACATTGCAGAGTGGCCCCGTTCAGGTACCCTTTAAAAGGAAGGCAAGTAGGGCACCCGGGTGGCTCAGTCGGTCGAGCATCCGACTCTTGATTTCAGCCCAGGTCATGATCCCAGGGTTGTGGCACCGAGCCCGGCGTCGGACTCAGTGCCGAGCGTGGAGCCTGCTTGGGATTCTCTCTCTGCGCCTCCCCCCACTTGCATGTTCTGTCTCATGTCATGTTTAGTAAGTAGAAATAAAAAAAAATAAAAGTGATACTAGGAAAAAAAAGACAGAAGACCAGGAGCTCCGCTTGTTTCTTGGTATTAACGACTTCAGTGGTAACCAACACTCTCCAAGGACGCCACGACAGCCTTACTTTGGTGACCCAGACACCTGAAGAAGGCTGTAGTCTCACTAGAGTGAGACACCTCAACCACCTCTGGCGTCAAAACCAAAGGTGAAGAGGACCAGGGGGGCTTTCTTGCTTTTCATCGCAATGCGCTACGAAGCCAGAAATTCCGCGGCGCCACAGCTGGACGTGTACCACCCAGCAAGCTCACCTCGCCTGTCAACAAACGACCGATCTCCAGTTACACTGTGACAAGCCATCCGTTCCTCTCGGGAGACACGTGCCAGTACTTCACTGAAGGCAGGTTCTTAGGAAAACCCTCAGGAATTGTTGAACTCACTTTCGGGAAATGTCAGGACAGCCTGCTGTTAGAAACCCGTCCAGCAGGACGCACGCTACCTACGGAGCAGCGGGGATGGGGCCACCGCCGGGACTTCATCTTTTCTCCTGTGTAGTTCTCATTTGGTCCAGTGTGGTGGCAACAGCCAAGGGCTGCTTTCGTGATGTGCCAAGGTATACGGTAGGCACTCAAAACCGTTTGCTGACTAGCCCATTCTTGTCATCTATTTCCTGATGGCCACGACTGTCTATAACCAGTCCCCCAGCATTCGCCCTTGCCCCCCAGATTCTATTCTCACACAGGCCGTCTTTTCCGACCCCTGTAGACCATGCCACATCTCTGCTCCAAGTCCTGCAATGGCTCCCATTGCACTCAGGGGACCCCAAAGCCCTCGACAGCTCCCAAGCCTGCCTCTGCTACGCCAGCCTTCCCTTCCTTCCTGTGGACACACTGCCCACCCCCCCCCACACCCCCCCACCTCGGAGCCCTCTCTGGGAATGCCCTTTCTGTCGCAGCAGCTGGGGACCCTCAACTTGCTCATGTTGCCCTCACAGCAGGGCTCACGCTGACCCTCCAGGTAAAACACAGTCTGCCCAGACACCCCTTCACTTCTCTTACCTTTGTTTTTCCCACAGTTCTCAACACCTTTTAAAAGACTATTTTAACTATGCTCACTATCTGTGCCCCACCTAGAATATTAGAAAGGTTTTCCATCTGCTTTGACTCCTGATGTATCCCAAGCACCTAGAACGGTGCCCAGTTCAATAAGTATTTGTTAAATAAATGATTTTTTAAAAATTTCAACTGGGGCGCCTGGGTGGCTCAGTGAAGTTTAGCATCTGACTTCAGCTCAGGTCATGATCTCACGGTTCGTGAGTTCAAGCCCCACGTCAAGCTCTCTGCTGACAGCTCAGAGCCTGGAGCCTGCTTCCGATTCTGTGTCTCCTTCTCTCTCTGCCCCTCTCCCGCTCATGCTTTCTTTTTCTCTCTCTCAAAAACAAACATTAAAAAAAATTTTGAAAAAAAAAAAAAATCTCAATTCATAAAAGGAAAAAGATGACGGTATAGAGTTTACACACTGGCCAAGACAGCCTGGCATCCTTCTCAAAACAGCAAGTAACTATCAAAAAGAAGTGAAGGGCCTCCAGCGTGGACTGCGTCTCATTCACACACACAAGACCATCACCAGCCATGACACGCGACTTCCTGCCATAGGAAACATCCAGCTGTTCTAAGACCCTTCCCCCCACGCTCTCTCAGTGTTCTCCAGTGAACTACTGAGTCCCCACTAAGGCCTGGTGATCCCAGGTGCCAACTTATCCTATAAAGGGCCTGGATATTAAATAAGTACCTGAGTCTTTTGTAAATTTCCTAGGAATTGGGTTCAAGGTCTATGGCCTTTCTTCAGCACTGTTCTTTCTCACTTTCCTTTGTACTTCCAAACAGAGACTGCTCGGGTCTGATGCCTCCAGTCCTTACCTTCATCCCTAATTTCCATCTCTACAACAGTCTCTGCTGACGCGGTCACGTCTCTTCAGTTTTCAAAGAGAAAAACGGATCCCTGAGATCCATGGGTCAAAGTTCTAGTTCTACGTAAGCCAAGATAAAGCCTCATTTGTGCAAAACATGGGGAAGGATGAAGTGAACGTTTAATATCACTTTAAAGCCTTCCACGCCTGCGTCCAGACCCTGCAGAACGAGGCTGAAGGCTTTAGCTGGTGAGCAGAGACATCCCCCCCCCCCCCGCCCCCGCCCACCGGTTGGCCTCTCAGCCCGTTGGCGGTGTGCAGGTGGAGGTGGGGACGGAGCTCTGAGGGCTCTCCATCCACAAGGACCTACGAAATCCACGCACCTTTCTTTGCCCAGGAGACCCGCCTCTCACTGGAGTGCACGTAATCTTCAAATACCGTCTGCAAGACCGTGGCTCGCCGTCGGGTTTCCTGGGGGCCAGCGGCACGGGATTTCTGGGAGGGCGGCGGAAGGATTAAAGAAGAGACAGAGTCAGAGTCAGGAATAATGAAGCACTTTATAATAGATTTAATAACAGTAAAATCACTCGGTAACCACCGAGGGGCCAACAAGGGTAATCCTTTCAATATTACTAGAGGAAAAACGGGAGCTATAAAGATGTTAAAGTCAAGCAAAGATGGAGACGGCTTTGTGAGGGGGCAGATCGGGTCTATTTACTTATTTACTTGTTTACTGACTGGTCCTCCTGGCCTCTTGTCACTCACGTTCAAAATGAAAGCCCACCGGAGACAGTCTGGAATTTTCCGAGCCCGATTCAGGCATTTAAAACATCACGGGACGTGGACAGGTGGGTAGGTTTCACAGGACTTGGGTCTTACGGAGGCCTTAAATCCTCCCCCTCCCTCTCACTCCTCGGGGGAACAAGGGAACAGCCTCTCGGGAGTGCCCCCCCTACCCCAGGGCCTGCCTAAAATTTAGCCTATCCTTGAATTTCAGAGCATGCTCCCTCATTCCTAGGGAGGCTGTGACTCGTGTTTCGGATCCATTCTTTCAGCCTGGGACCACCGTGCCACTGTGCTGGCTGCCAGGGACCTATCGAGGAGTGGGCCGTCCCTTCACACCACGTTCCAAGAAGGCCACTCGGTCTCTGCAGCTGGCCGTCCTGGTTTCAGGAGCGACATCTGTACACGCTCAAGTTCTATGGATGGAAAACGTTAATAAAATAGAAAAATGATATCCTTTTCATTCTTCAACAATCCCAGAGAAAAGATTTCCTTTTTTTTTTTTTTTAATTTTTTTTTAACGTTTATTCATTTTTTGAGAGACAGAGAGGGACAGAGCGTGAGTGGGGGAGGAGAAGAGAGAGAGGGGGACACAGGATTCAAAGCAGGCTCCAGGCTCTGAGCTGACAGCACAGAGCCCGATGAGGGGCTCAAACTCACAAACCGTGAGATCATGACCCGAGCCGAAGCGGACGCTCAACCGACTGAGCCACCCAGGCGCCCCAAGATTTCTTTATATTCCCCTAAAACTGAGTGTTTTTTGTTTCCCGTATCTTTTTTTTTTTTTTTTTTTTTTTTTAAGTAAGCTCTACACCCAGTATGGGGCTCGAACTCATGATCCCAAGATGAAGAGTCACACATTCCACTGACTGAGCCAGCCAGGCGCACCCCCCCCCCCCCCATCTCCTACGTCTTAAAACAAACATGAATGCTTTCTACTGAATGTGAAACTGAGATGCCACAGAACGAAGATTCTCCAACTCAATTTGGCTAGTAGGTCTCCTGGAAGACGCGGACTGCCCTAGTGATTCTATAAAGCCTCTACGGTAACCACTACCCACTGCGGGCATGGGTCACCAAGAAAACAGCCAGTCTGTGCTTCCCCTCACCCCCGCGGAGGACAGGGGCTCGCGCCTGTGTCTGGCTGACCACAGGCTGACCGTGCCTAACTGGGGCTCCTGAGTCTCTCACCTTTAAGGTTGCCAGAGGAAGAACAAAGGGGAGAGGAGAAAAAGCCTCATTCTCTGGGTCTGCGTCCGTCTCTGTATTAATAGAGACTTAACAACCTGAAAATGTTTTTAGCTTAGTCAAATCATTCCTGCTACCTGTTCGGTTGATGACAGTCTAGCTGATTTCACAGTACATGGTCCCCCTAAGGGTTTTATCCACTCAAATGTCAAGAGAAAAGTCACTCAGGAGCTGTGTTATGAAAGTGGACATTTGCTATTGTCATTAACAAGGATTTTTTTTTTTTTACCCTCTTAACTGATGTGAAATGCAAACTTTTTTTTTTCTTTTTTTGCTGCCCTCCTTTCGTTAAGCCACCTCAGCAACGCAACTGTCACCTTCCTTGTGTGTGTGTGTTTTTTTTTAATATGAATGTGAAATTAGCGAGGATGCCCTTTCCCCTGGCGGACAGAATCCTCTGTTATTAAAAAGTAAAGCACTTTAATAATGAAAACTTTTTCCTCTTTTTCCTGTGTTTTAACTGTTTAAAATTAATGAGAAGGGCAGAATGGTTGTCAAAGCGATATTGAAAGCCGGGCAGCCAGGCCCGAATAAGCACAAAAATCCCTCTAGAGTGTTAGATAAACAGAGCTCCAGCCCGCTCGAATCCCTCTGTTGGTTATTGTATACACTCTGTAACAGCTCTCAGAATAGATCTGAGAGCCAGGGAGGCAGAGAGGTTTCAGAATTCCAATAAAGGCCTCAAATTAAAGACAGCCTGGTGCGAATTCCAGGAGAAAATTAAAGAGACCTCAAGCTTAAGTGACAGGTGACTTACTTCTGTGTCACAACTGTCAGGGGATTTAGTGATAATATGGCAATATATTACAAAGGGCTTTTCTTATTCCCCCTTTAGGTTTCAAAATGAGGCATCTTTTCTTCCCAACCAAAAAAAAAAAAAAATACATACACACACATAGATAATGTGTGTACAAGTGAAATAGGTGGAGAAAAGGCAATAAGACTAGGTTCACACGTTTGAAATGATGAGGTCAGTTTCAGTAAAATGTAAGGAAAAGTTAATGGCAGAAAACATAATATACTCAGGAAAAAGCACGTCTTCCTCTCCCTACCCCCTCCACTTCCAGAAATACTTTATTTTAAAATTACCCCTCTTGAGAGTGAGGTGTTTTTCAGTTGTCTTCTGGGGAGGACGGTCTAAATTTAAACTGAAGGCAGGGGCAGAGTTGTGTGCACGCCAGCGTCTCAGCCCCGACAGGTGAAACACTCCCGTAATGAGAGCGGGTCAAAGCCCGGAGGCACACCCACCCCTCAAAGACACACAGACGCGGTGCTGGTTAACGAAGCTAACCTGGGACTAGCAGGCCGGGGCTAGTTTAGGAAAACACGTCTCCAATGGCCCATACTCAGCATTCCCTGGTCCGTAAAGCCCTACCGACCCTGGAGAGAACAGCCGAGTGCGAGGGCCGAGCACTAGGACGGAGCGAGGGGGCTGCTGATCTCATTTGAATACCTGACCCTGCACCAGTCTCTTGCTAAGGTCCGTTTACAGGCATATTTCAGAGGACAAAAACAAAAAAAACCAAAAAAAAAAACCTCGTAGAAAAGGCATGTTTGGGTGTGCGCATACTTTGAAGATGAAAATTTCATGCCTATTGAGAGGCAACACATGAGTTGAAGATACTTGGGCTGGATTTTTTGTGGTTGTTGTAAAAAGTTTTAGGTGGTGGCAGTGGTAGGGGAGGTGCCTTTTTCTTTCTTTCTTTCTTTTTTTTTTTTTTGGAAACATGCCCATTGCTAACTTCTAAAGTGTTTTTAAGCTAAACGGAAGGACGGTTTTAATCACTTTATTGCCAAGCTGAGTTCCACCCTCATGCTTCCCTAGAACCATCTGAGTGCTTCCCAGTAAAGTTGAGAGATCAAATTTATTCTCTTTGTAGGTGGGTGAACACTCGCACACCCAGACGTAGCTATATATATTTTATATACCTAAATATGAAATATACATTTTACAGATGCTTCACTCACTCTCTCTCTGTTCACAGAAGCCCAAAGATGTATGTGCCAAAGGGACATTTACAATGGACTTCAATCGAGTGAGAAGAGAGGCCTTACAGTGAGGTGTCTGGCTACGTGTGTAAAAGGCCTATTTACCGAGCTCACGTGTTATCTGTCCGGCACTGGTTCATGGGCTAGACGGAACCGCCTGCATGGAGAACGGCAATTAAAACACGCCGTGTTTCTTATGAGGAACAGAACTAGAAGTTGTATCCAGCATCTACTTTATTCTTTTCACTACTCACGCGGATCACACACACATAAAACACTCTTTCGGGTTGTAGATCTGTGTGACAATTAGTAATAGAGTCAGTTTCACGGAGTTTCCCTTTGGCCTTCGAATTGAAGTTAAATTTGGTTAATGAAACAGGCCAGGTTTTCATCGACACGGTGCCCGGGGCGTGTAGTACGATTAGTTTTCTAGGCTAACCGGTTAGCTTGGGGTCAGTGAAAGCCCACCTCGCCGAGTGTTTTTTCTTTTTAAAAACAAAGCTCACCACTCCTTAAAAGCATCCTACTGGTTCCCGTCCATCAAGGCAGGAGCTTGGGGCTGGGATGAACTGCCACGGCCCAGAAGCATACAGAGCACCGCCCGCCTCGTTTCAGGTCAGCTTCACAGCAACCCACGTGATGGGCACTCTGGTTGCAGAACCACCAGCCGTGAAGCATGGTGTGGAACCCAAGCCTGCCTGCCTTGGGGCCCCGGCCCCTACACGAAGTGTCCCCGAGCCCCCCCCTCGGGCAAGGCTTCAAGGCCGGCCTCGTGCCAAGGAAGCCTCTGCTTCCGTGGGAGTAGATACGCAAGGCCCTGGAAGGCCGGGGGCTGGGAAGCGGCCGTGGCTCGCTCGGGGAAGAGCAGAGGGCACTGCGGCTGCTTGGCTCCCTCCCCGGGGGGGGGGGGGGGAGGGGGCGGGGGGGAGTCCGCAGGAGACGCTCCTTCTGCAGACCCACGTGATGATCAGCTCTCCCTGGACCGAACAATGTGGGCTCGGTTCAGGGACAAACACCAACAGAGTCAGTCCCAGAAACGGTGTAAGAGGAGATCTGACCGAACCTCTACTTTCCTTGTAACTTTCTTGCAACTTTACCGCTTGCTCTTACTTCTGGCCAGCAGGCAGAGGCTAACGTTCGCCGGCACCACAGCAACAAGCACCGGGTTTCGTGTCGCGGAGTCTGGACTCGGAACTCTACATCTGCTACTAGCTGATGACGACGACGAACACCCTTCAGTACCTGTGTCGGGGTTCTCGGGTTATTTCTTACTCAGTCCTCCAATCTCCTTAACAAGAATGCCAACATGATCTCAGTTTTACATAAGAAGAAACCACGGCTTAGGGACGTCCAGTCTTGCCCAGAGCCACAGAGCTGGGGACCCTGAGGCCATGCCCTTAACCTCTGCTACACTGCCCATGGTCCTGGGGCTGTAATGAAGTGTCTGAGGGAACATGAAAAAACCCTTCCTAGAATCTGCAGTAGCTTCAGGAGAACAGCAGCGTGCCGGGACCAACGAGCGTCTGTTTGGTGACTGGTCCGTTCCCTTGACAACAAACTATTAATATGGGATGTTCCAAAGCCTAGCGCGGCAGGGATGTCTTCTAACGAAACACGGTTTAAGACAACTTGTTGATCAACTGAGTCTGTCCCTGCTTCTTTGGTTTATGGGATATTTGTTGTGGCGTCGTCTGTTGACCACGTCTCACCTAGCGAGGGCTGACGTTACCTAACTGAACAGCTAGCTGCTGCCACTGCCGTGCTTTCGTCTGTATCAGTGGGAGCAAAGAGCACGTGCTTTGAAGTCAGGCTGCCTGCTTCCACCGCACCGGAGGCTGCGTCCCTGTGGACGTTTCTTCACCCCTCCGGACCTCAGTCTCCTCATCTGGGAAGTGGGACGAGAGCACCCACCTGGTGGGGCTGCTGGGAGGATTAAACAGGACCAAACCATGAAGAGTGTAGCACAGTCCCGGGCACAGGACACACACTGTGACGGTTTCCCTGCCTTTTCGTTGATACATTTCCTTAGGTTCTTTCTGAACAAGAGGGCTTAAGTCAGGGCCAGTCAAGTCAGGTCCCAGCCCCAGGGACAGTATTGGTCCAAAGAAAGACGCTTCTTGATGCATAAAAGAAACTCTTAATTAAGCCTGATCTATTTGGTCTCATTTTCCAGTCTATGCTCCGACTTAAACAAACCAATGTAAAATATTCAAATCACTAATGTTTCGTAGACAAAACTACATACAGCAACGTGACACACACATATCTGTGACACAGTGGGTACAGGGCTAGAGTGGGAGTGGGGAACAGCCACCTAGCAGGAGGAAAGTCACAGGAGGGCCGCAGGATAGGGTGCCCAGGGTCCCCGTGTGGAACCACATGGATAACACCAATGTCTCCTTTTGATGATCTCAACTTTACTCTTCCTCTGTGTGTGGCACACACATTAAAAAACGGATGCACTGGGGCGCCTGGGTGGCGCAGTCGGTTGAGCGTCCGACTTCAGCCAGGTCACGATCTCGCGGTCCGTGAGTTCGAGCCCCGCGTCAGGCTCTGGGCTGATGGCTCAGAGCCTGGAGCCTGTTTCTGATTCTGTGTCTCCCTCTCTCTCTGCCCCTCCCCCGTTCATGCTCTGTCACTCTCTGTCCCAAAAATAAATAAACGTTGAAAAAAAAAATTTTTAATAAAAAAAAAAACAAAAAAAACAAAAAAACAGATGCACTGCGTGTGTCTGCATGGAGACACAGAGACACCAGTTTCTTCCGTGCTGTCACGGGTGGAGGGGTCAATCAGCTGTCTTTGCTGAGAATCTGGATGGGGGCACCAGGGTTGAGCAGGTAACACTGCCTCCAAACTCACTGTGGGCCAGGACGAGGCCTCCTCGCTGGGAGCCTGCCGCGGCCTTGCGGGCTTCGAGGATGGATGGGTCACCCGTTAACGGGATGAGACCAGAAAACGCGTCCAGGAGCGGAGAGGAGAAAGCACAATCAAGATGTGGCCTCATCTAACGTTCATGGCCCCTGAGATACACACGTCTGCTCAACAGAGGAACTAACTGTCCCACACACAGTAGCCCCACCACCCCAAATCAAGAAGCGAGTCGTGTCTGTTCACCGCAAGCATCATCAATAATGGCACTCACCTGGGTTCCCCGTCGGCTCCCTTTCAAACAACCGTCCCTTGCCAGAACAGACAAAATGTCTTCCACGTGGATCTCAGACACGCTGTAAAAGGAAGGGCACGTCAAGGCAGACTTGCTACCTCCAGCGACATCCGGAATCTCGATGCATAAAACCGGCCTATTCTCAGGCTAACTCCACGTAGAACAGAAACTGCACCTTCACGGAAAGGAATTCAGTTTCCTAACCCTTCAGCAGTTTGGAAGGCGGCAACCTCTAGGACACGACAAGGACAGAAGGGGTCATATTGCCAACACTCTCCTCCTCCCTGGCGACTTTCAAACAGGCTACGTCTGGAATCTCCTCTGTGGGCATCCCACCATCATTTCTTAATGAATCTCAAACACTACAAAGCAGGCCTGCTTATTAATATACTACGCCTTGACACGAGCACATGAGAAAGTGAAGAAAAGAACAACGCAGATAGTCCCTTTAGTTTTATGTTAAAAAAAAAAAAGGCCAGGCCGGAGGCGGGAGGGGAGCGTGTGGCTAAAGGTCCGTAACTGTTGGGGTCAACTCCTCAGGGAAGGCCAACAAGTGACCGCAGCCCCCGAACTCTCTTCTCACGTATCCAGAAGTCTGTCTACCCTCTGACACCTTCGTTATGAAGGGGTGAGGAACAGAGGACCTCTGACGCATGCAGAGCCGTGTGCAAACGGCTGAGCTCAGAATTTGGGCCTCGCTCATGAACAGAAGCCAGCCTGAGCCAGGAGAAGAGGTCGACCCGCCTCGCGGCCCAGCGGCCCCGCGGCCCAGGCCCCGCTTCCACCAGTCTGCGGGCCACAGCGTTCAGACTCGGCAAGTGAGCACACAATCAAGTACTACAGCCTAAGGAAGAAACAGGAGTTGCTGAAAACATACTTCCCAGGGAGGGGGGGGGGAGGAAAAGGGGAAGGAGGAGTTCTGGGAGAAAAACAGATCATAAAAAGATAAATGATTTCCTTGTATGTGGTTTCTTTTCTTTTCTTTTTTTTTTAACGTAACAGCAAATTAAAACACGAATGGCAACCTCTCAGGTGGGAGAAGACAATTCTCCCCCTTCCCCCCAAAGGTTACGCTGACAAAGCTATGAATGAAAATGTCACGTCTCTGACAGCGATCTACCTGAAATGTGTCACCGCTTCCCTGAACACCCCCAGCCCCCGCCCCTCCACACTCTCCCCCCTGTGCTGCCAGCTCACAGCCCCACGGAGCCGTGAAATCTTTTTACAGCAGGAGTCAACCCGAGGAGGCAGAGCACGTACTGCGAGGGTAGGAGTTTGGGGGAAAATGCTCGTGATTTCACAGAAAATTATTTTTCATAAGAGAGAGAAATGCCGTGGCCACTGAATTTGCCTCTTGTTGACGCGGGAGAATCTGGAGGTGAACGCACAGCACGGCACGGTCCTAGCTTTTTCTTTGTTTGACGGACTTGCCTCTGTGCATCACTCGTTTTCTTCAGGAGGAAAGGAAAAGGAACAGAAGGACTCGGAGTGAGATTCTGAAGCAGGGAGAAAGAAACCAAGAATAAGGCCACTTGGAGTCAGGGATACAAAGAACTAAACACACCACAGAGAGGCGCGGTTTTCCAGGAGGCGTGTCTGGGCTGACGCTCGGGCCGGGCACCCCTCTGCCGTGTGTGTCCCTGTGACAGTGCTGGGGGCCGGTCACCGCAAGTGAACAGCAGCAGAGAAAGAACTGGAGTGATTTACAGTTTAAAAGGACCTTCCTCCTGTTCTCAGAAATCGGGTGGCTTCTGAGGAACAAAGCAAATCTACTCTGCTTGTTTATGGTTCTATCGGCAGATCTGAACCGCCCCGCCTTACCATGAGAAGATAGAGAAATAAATTCAGGGACCTGTCCTATGCCTGATCTAAGAGATACACAGTTTGCATTTACATTTTAACAAACCAATGACGACTTTCATTAGAAATGCGTTTAAAAGGGAAGCGGAAATCGGTTAAGAGATTGGCATATACAAGGGACTCCAAAGGACGCAGAAACAAAGTCCTGAGCATTCGGGCTGAGGTGGCAGCGGCCCAGGGCGCCTGTCTCCTGCCCCGTCTGCTAAATTACACTGTCAGGGCGAGGTCCACAGTGCTCGGCGTCTGAAGGCAGGCAGCAATTTGTTGTGATGGCCCTTGCTGCCGAGCGCCTCAGCCTGCCTTCTTGAATCTTCCCTGTAATTCATCAGCCTTCCCAGCATCCGGCTGCCCGGCTCCCAGGTTCTTACGCACAATACATACACACATCTTCCTTCTCTTTTTGGTTTCGTTTTTTTCTTTTTTTGGAATATTTAGCAGAGTAACTTTTGGTTCAAGTCTGCTTGTTGCCACAGCACACTTTGTAATTATTTCTTCTTAGGTGTAATTTTTTGAATGAAGTACAAAACAGCTTATATATAGATACCCAACACTGATCTCTTCCTCAGACACAAATCTGGAAGCATCATTCTTGGCTGCAACATTGTAACTTAGGTGTGATATTTTGGGGGGGGGGGGTTGGTTATATCAGGCCCACAAAGCAGGTTCAGGTATAGAAGCTTCAGCAGGTGCATTTTCAGGGCAGAAACGAGCAAGGCCGGGCCCCTCCAGGGCTCTTTCCCCCTCGAGTAGATGTTCACTCCACAAGAGACCCAAATCTCTTCCTCTGGGTACTTCTGTCTTCATGCTTCTGAACTTCCCCCGCAAGTCCAAATATCGCGAGTCACTGGAGTCTCGGAGCGGTCTCCTGAATGTGAACATGGGATGCCGGATTTCCCACCAATGCTGCTGACACAGTTTTTTCCAGATGAGACCATCACACAGAACGACTGTACTCTTTATATCTTCAAAATACACGTGGCTATTATTTTCCCATTTTAATTTAATATGTATTCATTTTTGAGAGAGAAAGAGGGAGAAAGAGAGAGGGAGAAGGAGGGGCAGAGAGAGAACCCCGACAGGCTCCACGCTGTTGACAGAGCCTGACGTGGGGCTCGATCTCATGAACTGTGAGGTCGTGACCTGAACCGAAACCAAGAGTCAGATGCTCAACCAGCTGAGCCACCCAAGTGCTCCTCTTTTCCCTTTTTAAATTGAGGCTCTCATCTGAATCTTTCAGAGCAATCAGCCTCAATGCGTTTGTTAAGGAAACCTGAGGGCAGGGGCATCTGTGCGGGTAACTCCGGGCTGGACAATTATCATGTGACTGCAGGACCGATGGCACTCACTTTTCCGAGCTTATTGCGTCCAAGTGAATGAGCGCGGGCAAACATCCAGGAGCCGCGAACAGGAAGGAACAGGAAGGAACAGAGGGCGCAGGGAGCGTGAACTTCTAAGTCTAGAACACAGGGTGGGGGGGAAGCAGCCAGGGGATAAGAGGCCGCCAAGGTGAAGGGACTATTTGTCCTCCCATGGACGACAGCACACAGCTCTGAAAACGCGTTCTGAGGCTCGACAAGTCCCTGTGCTATAGGAAAACAGCGGCAGTGCCGTGACAGGTCCCCAGCCTGTGAGGACGGGGTAAGAGACAACAGGAAAAGGGGTTACGTCCGTGGGTTTTCATTCAACCCCCCACTTCCAGGGTACAGCTGCCCAGTGGCGTGCCACCCTAAGACCGGAAAGCACCGGAGAGAACAGCTGGCCATCCTGAAGCTCCAGGCACTCAGAATCCAGCCCGAGAAGTTGTTATTGGTGAAACGTGATTGACCAACTGACCAACAGAATTCCTCTTACAAGTAACATCAAATATGCAGTCTCCCTGAAACAAATAAAACCACTCTTTCGGTGGCTACATTGTTTTAAGATGAGACATTAAACGAAAGGAAAACCCAAACGAGTGTTAGTTTGGCCCACTCGAAATCACCATGAGGCTCCTGCCTCCCCAACACTGAAGGGTGTACACAAGGCACATTTCCTGAGGACGCCCCAGCCCACAGATGTTCCCACGAGCAGGCCCAAGACTGCCCTACTAGGTCTGCCCAGGGTACGGGGAGGGAGGGAGGGTGGGAGGAAGGAGAGGGAGGGGAGGGGAGGGAGGGAAGAAAGGGAGGGAGGGAGGGAGGGAGAGAAGCAGGGAGAGCTCTGCAGGTGGGGTGGCCCCAGGCAGCTCTCTGAGTGGGCGGCCTGCACTTGGTCCCCAGGCCAGGTCCCAGGCAGCCTGCCTGGGAGCTGCGATGCACATGCAGAACGCAAGGACCCTGCCAGCTCTGTACTTTAGACCGAGAGACCGTGGTCCTCTTGCTTCATATGACACGTGGGGCTGCGTGAGGCAAAGCACCGGGACAGGAGGCCCTTGGGCTTGGCTGGTGTCACAGCTGCTGGTTCCAAGCAGCACTCGGGTGGCCATCGGGGCTCCCGCGCGTGGCACGAGTCGTGCCCTACCTTCCTGGGCACACGCGCACGACTCTCCCCGTGCCTTCTGAACCACGCTCCGCATCACCGCGCTACGTGAGCAGGAGAAATTCTCGAGAGCAGGCCAGTGTGAAAACCGCACGCCTTTAGCAGTCTGTTACTAGCACTGGTTATTTCAGGTGCCGGACGCCGTTCGGAACACGTTTCTGCAGCCCAGGCGAGCCCCTTCTGCCTTCCTCATACTCAGCTCGGCCAGGTCGAGACGCTGTTCTCCGTCTTCACTTTGCTGGTCTTTCCAGAGCGAGGTCTGGGTCCGCGGGGGCCCCGACTGGAGTGACGGCATGGCGGCTGCGAGGCTACGCGCGCACCTTAGCTGCCCCCAGAGATTTCCTCCCTGGGTTCATCTTCCTGGTGGTGGCGGGCTTTGTGATGAGTCACCAGCATTCTTTTTTTTTTCTAGGACACATCACCTTTAGAGGCACAGAACGTTGTGCGCAAAAATAAAAACTGAATGAAGCAGGTCTTCAGGAAGCTGGCTGTGAGGGCTGTGCACACGAATTGTACAGAAAAGGAATAGGAAACACGGACCTCTATCTTAAAGAAAAACCAAGCGCAACAGATCGCTCCGTGACTTTGTGTGGCAACGCAGTGAAAACTGTCATGTGCTGACGGCGTGAAGGGCTCAGTGTTCGCCACTGGCTATTCTGGGACCCATTTAGAGATCACAAGGGTTAATGGCTCTTCGTCAGCTTACAAGGCCCATCCGCTGTAGAAAGCGACAGAAAGTTAATTAGGTGAGATCAGCTGAAACCGCGTTCAGGTTTCTGACTCACTTGATTTTGTGAGAAGCCAACGAGTTGACATATTCTGCCTCCGAAGGGGCCAAGATGAGCAGGCTGCTCCCACGGCAGCCAATCCGGGCGGTTCTCCCGATCCGGTGGATGTATTCAGCAGGCGAAGACGGAGCGTTGTACTAAAAAGGGTAACAAAAATGAAGGCATTCACAGATCAAGGCGTTGCCATTAATTGGAAGTGCAATACCCCTCACCTGCCTCCAGGTAGCCCAAGAATTAAATCCCGGTGCTATGGTTACCCTCACACAACCCCAAGGAGAAGCCACTCAAGCCTGAAAGCCCTGCCTTCATTGGAAATAACGAGGCTCAGACACGAAGCGTGAACAGCGGCCAAGTTCCCGATGAGCGGGCGCCTTCCCGTCCCAGTATCTCCTTTGTAATTTTGCTTCTCCACAGGTCTCTTCAGTCTCCTATCTGCATCTTTCCACAGAGGTGACCGTGCAAGGTGAACACGGAGGCAGGTGGGGTAGGATGACCGAGTGACCTTGGCCGGCAGACGCGGCGGTGAGGCTGAGGCCACAGAGGCCTGGACGGGGTCAGGAGGAAGGGGCTGGCTAATCTAATCAGAGCTCAGCCCTGCTGCCGGGCGACCGGGAGCCGGTGCCCACCATCTCACCGCAGTGACACCCAATCCCAATGGAACTGGGAGAGCTGCGCGGCAGCCGTGAGGCAGGTTCCCCTCTGGCAGGACTTGCTTCCGTTACCGGGGACGGCATTCCTGACCTGGGGGCGGTGAGGGGCAGACTCTAACTCAGCAGAATGCATTATGCACAGCATTTCATATTTTCTGTGGCAGTAACTTTATCATCACAAATAGGAACTGACCATATTCCATTCCTCCTTGTTTTTTTTTCTTTGCAGCTACACAAATCAAAGATCAGAGGCCCCAAATGAACAGAATACACGAGGATGTCAGACATGTGAAAGTAATCCACCTCACAATACAGAACAGCTCTAAACGATCAAGTTTATGTGTCTGCCCCGTCCCCCACATTAAAGTTACCCTGCTTTTTATCTTTATTTTGCTGTGTGGCCATCAGGCAAGAAACCACAATGCCTCTAGTCCAAAAGAGGCTGTCTTCTGCAGCGAGCAGATCAGATTTCCTAGCCAGTGACAGGCATGCAATTCCACTAACACGTGAATAAACCATGACTCACGTAAATGGGGCACGTGTCCCCTGGCCCCCACACAGAAAGGCTTAAAAATACCATTCTGCAGACTAACGAAAAGAAAAAACAAAACTGAAACCACTAGACTCTAGTGCTAACACCTGTGCCCTCTGGCAAAGCGTCTAAGGCTAGAGGTGTGTGTAAGATGTTGTCAGGCCCTAATTGCCCCCTGCAGGTCAATGCACACGGACACGGCTCTCAGGACAGGCTGAGCCATCTCCTTCCGGACACAATGAGGCCTCCCAAGGGCCAGGGTAATTCCTGTTATTTTCAGATTGCTGAAACTTTGTGTGTGACATGCGTCAGTCTGGGAGCAGGGGAGTCTGCCCCTCCCTCCCGCAACTGCTCAGCCTGGCCGTTTCACCGCAGTGGCTAGGTGGGCCGTGTTAGGGGAAGGTCCTGGAGAATTGGGCAGATAAGGCTGGTCGTTGCCTGGTTACCGGGGCAACACCCGAGAGGCTAATAATAATAATTATTCCACTTAAAGCCAGCTCATCTACTCACAATCGCTTATTCCTGCCTTGAGCTCACACCTTAACTGAAAAATTACCTGAACAATCCACGTGACTTGAGGGAGATCCAAACCCCGAGCTGCAACATCCTTTAAAACAGAAAAGAATATGGCTTACCACTGAGGTTCTGAGTCTTTTTAAGGCCATAGATCTATCTGATAATGTAATGCAAACTATGAGGGCTCACCACCCCCCCATGTGCACAGGTGTATACACACACACACACACACACACACACACACCCTACATACAACTTCAGGGACCCACTGAAGTCCATCTGTGGTTAAAAATTCTAACTTAGACCAAAAAAAAAAAAAAAAAAAAAAATCTAACTTAGGAGGGGGGCGCCTGGGTGGCTCAGTCGGTTAAGCGTCAGACTTCTGCTCAGGTCATAATCTCACGGCCTGTGCGTTCGAGCCCCACGTCGGGCTCTGTGCTGACAGCTCGGAGCCTGGAGCCTGCTTCAGATTCTGTGTCTCCTCCCTCTGCACCTCCCCCACTTGCACTCTGTCTCTCTCAAGAAAAAATAAACGTTAAAAAAAAAAAAAATTCTAACCTAGGGGGTAAGCTCTACAGAACATGTTGGTGAGGCAGTCACAAAATGTTCACCCTACTAGGAGAACATAAACCGCATGTTTGCTCAAGAACTTAAGTCTTCATTTCATCAGTATGTCATGTAAAAATTCTGAGAACTTCTAGCATGGTTTATTACTTTTACGTTTTATCTGAGAAACCACTCTATGGTAGATGAATGCATTGGTGGGTCATTATCCTCACCCCTCCCCTGTCAGCGATGCCCAACAACGACAGGGCTTTGAGGCGCATGTCTGAAAGACCACCCCAAAGTGCTCCCTTGTGGAGGTCAGTTGCCAAGTATTTACTGAGGGCTCATCAGCCTCAGACAGCAGTAAATATCAAGTCATGTCCCACCTCTTCTGACACTTAAATTAGAACCCCAGCCACAGACTTAACCAGACACGAAAACCGTAAAAGCGAAGGAGACGTAGCTCTTTTCTTTTCAGCTGGTTGCCGCCCAAAAAGCAAAGGCTTTCTGCTCTCCAGTGTCTGGCCGTTCTGGCAGAGGGACGAGAGTGTGGGCACCTTTCAGTTTTCAGGGACAAGTGACGCTGGGCATTCATCTTCGAGCACGACCGTCACGACAAGAACATCCCCGGTCAACACTTACTGAGCGCTCACCATACACCAGACTCTGCAGCATTTCGCCTGCGTCATCCTGAGCGATCTCCGAAACAACTCCTACCCCCACTTGACGGACAGAAAACCAAGGTTCAGAGAGATCAAGCAGCTTGTCCGGAGACACACGGTTAAGACGTAGAGGCAGCCCTCGAATCCTGAAGCCGCTTTACTTTTCCAAGGCCGTAGCCTACCGTTTCACCACCAAAAAGATGCCGCATCCCTCAGAAGCCGCTGGTAGGAATGCAAAATGGCATAAGCCCCTACAGTAGGAAATTTGGGAATATCCCACACAACTACATACGCACTTGCCCTTTGGCCCAGATGCAGCGTCACTTCCAGAAATCCATCCCGAAGATACACTGGCAAGAATACGACACGCTTCACGCACAAAGCTCCTGATTTTGGCAGTATGTGTAGCAGGCCTGGAAACCTCCCCCATGTCTAGCAGGGCTAGGCCAGGTGACTAGAACACGGCAGCACCTACCCTCCGCAGCAGAGTGTGGCACGGCTGAAGCAGGATGGGGATTCGAACGTGCTGGCACGGAGAACCTCTACGATCTGTTCTGGGCGTGCGGAGGAGGCTTGTGTGTGCGAGAGGAGGGAAATACAAACACGTCTGCTTGCATTTCAAGAAGAAATGACGGAGGAGAAACCCCAGAAGCTTACAAGAACAGTTCACCGGGAGGGGCAGGGGCTGGGCGCCGCCCACAGGGGCAGAAGCTGGACTCCCTTTAACGGACTGTTACGATTTTGACTCTGAAACAATGTAAATGTTTTGACATAATTGGAAAGACAACGAGCTGTCAAGCACCGTAAGTACTGGTGATGCCTACGATGTACTCTCGCCAAAAACGAAACCAAATCTAACCAGGTGTGCAGCTCCCAGCTCCTATTTTACAGGAAACGTCGGGGAGAGGGGAGCACGTTGGCCGGACCCGGAGGGCGCAGGAAGCCACATCCCGCACGCGAAGTATTCTAAAGCACCAAGTCTGGTTTCTTCCAGAAAAGAATCCACGGGCCAAAAAAAAAAAAAAAAAAAAGCAGGTACCAAAAACGAGACATTAAATGGATAGACAGTTAAGTGGAGAGATGAACCGAGAGATCAACCGGGAGCCCACACCTGGAAGGAGGCCCACCCGAACTATCAACCGCGGTTATGTCTGGGGAGAGGGATTCTGGTGATTTTTACGTTTCTTTTTGCATTTTCCTGTGTTGCTTGCTTTGTCTTTCTTTTAACAACGAATGCATATTATTTCCCCCCGAAATCTTTGTTTAGAAAAACTTAAACCAAGGAGCACTTGCACATCCTTCATCTGGATTCATCAACCGCCAATCTGTCTGCTGCACCCGCTTTCTCTTTCTCCACACACACGCTTCTGAGCCATCGGAAAGTTGCAAATACCATGGCATTTCATCCCTAAATACTTTAGCACGTACCTCCTAAGTAAAAAGGCATTCCTCTCCGTGATCACAATACCATTAGCATACCTAAGTAATTTAGTATTAAATAATGTTATTTCCTGATAATCGTTTCATATTCAAATTTCTCTAACTGCACCTAAGGTTGACTTTTATAGTTGTTTTCTTTCCCAACCCAGGAACTGATTCATCGACCAGGCATTCTATGTTTATTATATCCCTCTAGACTTCCTTGATCTAGAATGATATCCCTGCCCTCAGTATTTACTTACTTAGCTTTGTGATAACTCAATTTTGAAGAAGCCCAGGTGTCTTGAAGCACCTCCCAGAATCTGTATTTGTCTAATTGTGTGTCCCCACGGGAAGGTTCGGGTGGAGCCTTCCGGCAGAAAGACCTAAGGGCGGAGAGTGGCTGACACCAGGAGACACGCGAGGGCAATCTGTCCTGCACGGGTGATGCTGTGCTCGGTCCCCTGAGGAGTGGCATCCACCCACCAGCTCTCTCCACCTGAAGGCACCCTCCTCCTTTGTAACCAATCAGTAAACTGGGGAGTGGAACTTGGAGACCGTTTCCTAAATCCTTTTGCCCACAAGTTTTAGCACCTGGCGACGCTGCCGGTCTGCCTCGCTGTTCCTCCGGCGGCTGCAGACGCAGGCTTTCTAGCTGGCGTCCCCTTCTTCCACTTACCGGTTGCCATTTTTCCGTCAAGAAGAGCTGGCCTTCCTCTCCCCTTAAGTATCACTAAGGATTTACATACGTAAGGCTTTTCTGGAAACCAAGAATCCTATGCAAAGTTTCTGTAAAAAGCACGTTCAACCAACTATTCCCTGTATCGCCCAGGGTCAGAGGCAGGAGCCAAGGAAGATCTTGTCCCACCATCATCTCACCCACCGGCAAGGAGCGCTGAGGGCAGGTCAGGAATTGTCCGCCTTCACTCTGATTACACCTGGGCTTGCTGGAAGTTTCCTCGGAGTGGTGGCCAGGCTGCATTTATTAGGTACTAAGCGGAAGTTAACGTACCAAATCGTGTCAACCACCCACCAAGTGTTTGCAGACAGCTCCCACTGCCCGGAAAACTGAAGGTGGATGTTCCCGAGCTGATGCCTTTGAGAACACAATTTAGAGAGTTCTCTATCTTAAAGGGAAGCAGACATCGCTTTCTACGCTAACCACAGTTGATGTCTTTAGAAAAACTGACGGGTTCTTAAATCTGCTAAGCTCTTGTTAAGAAATGATTTATTTTATTTAAGTGCTCCGCAGTGGGAGATGCACGTAGACAGTGGCTGTCTGAGCTTTGCAGACACTTTGTAAAAAATGTAATGCTCGTTGGTTTAGTAAATTCAACCAAGAAACACAGATGAAACTCTAAAACAGCAGGTGATGTTCGTGGAGCTCACTGAGCACAAACATACCGAAATGGGGAGGAAGAACGCCAGCGGCCTTCCCGGGACCACTCGACATTCTATTTTCCGCTCGGGGACCGGCCGAGACACCATCTTCCCATCGAGCACTGCTTTATGTCTTAGGGAGGGGGGGACCCTCCCTGACAGCCACCACTGCTCAGGCTTCCCTCAAGCTGTTCCTGCAAATCCTCCTTCCTATCCTCGACCCGGGATACCGTAGGGAACGGGACAAAGGGACAACCTGCGTGGCCCAGGGACAGACAGAACTGAACTCCAGCCTCCCCGTAGCAGCCACACCACCTGGGCAAGTCGACGCGGCTCGCTGACCCTCAGTTTACCCACCCATCCCGTGGCTATAAGACCCACCCTGTTGATCTCAGCTCACGGGGTGGCTGAGGAGATCGAACGGGACCGTGTTTGCGCAAGTGTGTTGAGAACTACAAATCCAAGCATTTCATTCCACGACGAAGGAGGAATCGACACGGTGGCAATTAGGAGGTGATCTGTGTGCCCGCGCACCCGACCCGGGCAGAGGACCACAGAGAAGCCGGGATCTGCTCCATCCTCTGCAACGGTGTCCGCTGGGGGTGCCAGGTCCACAGGAAACTGACCTACGTCTCGGCAAAGGCTTCGGTTCTCTGCCCCGCTTAGAACTTAGACCCAGCCCAACCGTATTCCTTTAAGCTAATTAGGGCAAAAGAATTGCTAAAGTCAGCTCTGAAAGACACTCAACAGTGAGGCCGTGAAGGCCCGGGGCCTGACAATGGGCCGCCTCCACGAGACCGAGGAGTACAGATGGAAGGCAGCTTGCTCAGGTGCCAGCCTGTCAGTTGGATTAAAATGACTCATTTATTTACCCAAGAACCTCACAAAGTGCTTTTACTAACAGGGAGAGGGGGCCTGCCGGCTCTCTGAGCAAGGGACGTAGCAAATTCGCCTCCGCCGCCTTCCCGGCCTGCCAAAAGTCATTATTGCCGTGTGTGGAAAGCCATCAGCAGGGTACAGGCCCCCGTTGTCCGGGTGACAGATTGGGCTGCGTAATCAGAGGAGGAAGGAGAGAGTGCAGAAGCTGTCAGAGGCGAGAGAGCTTGGCTGGAGCCGCCAGAAAACTGGCAACATGAGTTAGCGTAACCGAGTAAACAGCCAACCATCTCCAAATGATCTTGCCATTAACACGAATGAAATAAAGTGGAAAAGCTAAACTTTACCTCAAAAGCACGCCCCAGAGAAAACCACGAGAGTCTACATGTGTTGTCGGTGGTGAAGTGACATTCCCGTGACTCTCCTGGCCTCATCTCCTAGCCTCCTTTGTCTCCCAGCCCCCCCGGGCACAGTGGAAATTCCCCAGGAGGAAGGGAAATTAAGAACCGCACAGACGTAAAGGTGTGCTTCAAGACAAAAAACAAATTGAGAAGGTGGAGGAAAGCAGCACAGGTTCGGGGTCTTCTGAAGCAAGCACGTGCCCCACAACCAAGATCTAGTGCGGCGGAGAAGCAGCCAGAAGACCAAGCGAGGCCGGGGGGTGCCTCTCTGTGCCGGGGAAACGGTTACCGTGCTCCGTATCCATGGTACCCACGGATGGCCAGGGAGGGCCACATGTACAACAATGGAAAAGTCCAGCGTCGGCCTTAAAACCAGAGGCAGCTCGGGAATATCATCTTCCAGTTACTCCGTGGTACATCCCTTTATCGACCGATCAACATAACAATGGTGTTGAAAACCACCTTCCCCACCTCTGGTTTATCAGGAGCTCCGCACCACAAGCAGGAGGAAACATTTTGTAGATGATCTACTATCTCCTATCTGACTCCTTTGACTTCTTAATTCCATTCGGGAAAGTGGGCTTTTGAACTTTCAACCAGCTCCTTCCCACTAATCCCTACTCCCTTAACTTGGCTTCTTCTCACATCTACTTCTCTAGAGGACACAAAATTCCATTCTGAATGTGTAAGGACCTCTCTCACAAACTGGTCTCCCCTGCCCCAACTGCCCTTTCGCTTCTGCCTACATTTCATGTCACCATGGGCTCACTTGTTTGTTGAGAACCCACAGTACACAAAGCCAGGTACCAGGTCCTGAAGGTTGTAAGAAATTAGAAAGGTCCTTGCTTTCAGATGTTTATAATTAAGACGAAAGAAAACACACACACACACACACACACACACACACACACACACACACACGTCCTGGACTGTTCCTAATAACAGAATAGACAGGAGGGAGGGAGGAAAATGGATTGGGGGGAGTGAATTTTGAAGCAGTAACTAGCATAATTGTGAGTTTCTGAGTGGTTACAGCACAGTTCCCAACTTTTCATACAGACATTCAGTCTTCTGGGCTCGGTAAAAGATCTTGGGATGATAAATCAAAGTGGCAAAAGGTACGGTATAAAGGGGAGGGAAAATCCCCCTGCAACAATTAACAACACGATTGCTCTTTATCAAAAGAAGCCAGTTCTCCATCTGCCTTGTCCTGACGTGGCCCCCGTTCCTCATTAACACTAAGGAGACTCCCGGAGAGCATGCAGAGGGCCTGGCAAGCAACAGGCTGCTTAAAAGGATGCAGTGACAGCGTCGCCCCAACCGGGCCACGATCTACTGCAGTGGGCCTCATGTGCCTACAGCTCTCACACACCAGAAGCTTCAGGCCAAAGCAAACAAATGTGGCGGAAGCGGGAGGAATTCTGAGGGTAAGGGAGCAGCTCCTCGTCACCAGGGACTGCGTGCTGGCTCCCTGGCTTCCAAACGGCAGGAAGTGAGCCCCCGCCCGGCTCTCCTCTGGTAACCTTCGCTGCAGAATGAAGAAGGGATGGGGCTGGCGGAAGATCGGCACGCTGGAAGGCTCCTCGACAAGCCAATGAGCACACACCAAGAAACTTGAGTGAAATCAGACTGGGGGCAAGCGCGAGTTGGCTTTGCGCGCGGCAGCCGGGACCGGTGAGGGGCAGAGGGGTGCCGGGGCTGGTGGGGGGCAGAGGGGTGGGGATGCCGTGCCCTGCCCAGGCAGTGGCGCTCTCTGTTTGGCCGACCTCACTGCAGGTATCAGCCAGACAAAACAAGAAAACTCATCATAGGCTTCCGACCCCACTGAGAATTACCTTTTAAAAAGAACGACCTTTACTTCCACGTAAACCTACTGGAAAAAAAAAAAAAAAACAACAAAAAAACCCCCAAAAAACCAAGACCAAAACCAACCAAAACACTGAACTTCAAATACCTGGAATTTTCTTTGAGACCCAGAGCTCACCCACGTCTGAAAGAAACACCAGGAGACTTGAGAATTTTCCACCAGGGACAAACCCAACATCTTAAGGGTCAAAGATAAAAACATTTTGCTCTTATCGCAACTCAAACTCCAACACAAAGGTTCCTACTGTCTTTTGTTTCAATACAGACGACCTGTAATGTTCACCCTCGGGTACAGCACAGATATGAAAAGTGAAGCTGTTCCCAATGAGCAAGGGTACTAACCTCAGCCTCTTCCAATCTCCAGAAAAAGGCAGACATTGGTGGTTCTCAACACTGTTTCTTGGGCCCCAAATACCCACCCACTCGGTTCACAAATCCTGAGTGCCTACGGCACACCTGCTCTGTCCCGGCCACCGGCGTGGGACTGCAAACCACACAGTCCACCTTTAGGGGCTCGTGCTCGGGGTGGGGGAGGACACCTAGGCCAGGTGTGGTGGGTACTGTGCGGGGTGCGCTGGGAGGGCCTAATGGGGAAAAGTGGGCCCTGGGAGTGCACTTCCTGAAAAGCTGAAACTGAAGCAGAGACCTAAGTAGGGCTAGTGCCAGTCAGGGGAGGTGCCCCAGGTAGGGGGACGCGGGTACAAAGGCCCCAAGGCCAGGTAAGGAAGACGAACACATTCAGGAAACCAAGGCAGGAGCCTATCTGGCCGAGGCCAGCAACAAGGGGGAAAGTGGAGGCTGAGGAGACAGGAAGAGGTCAGGTTCCAGAGAGTGTCGTTAGAGACGGTAAGGATTTTTGACAAACTTCTTTCCCAAGCAGATCTGGACTCATCCTCACTTTAGCGCTGGCATTAAGAGACGGTTTAGAGCAAACACCAGCATCTGATTTATGGATGGGCTCCACAAAGGGCAGGGCCACCTGGTCAGACTCAGTGCTCCTCAGGAGGCAAGCGTGCCAGGAGTGACCGTGCCCAGATCCGGACGCCCGGGTCCCCCGTCTGCCACACCTCGTGTCAGAACTGGCACACGGTGATAAACGGGTGACTGGGTGGCCACCTTGTGCGTAAGAAACCAAGCTGTACCCATTCGGAAACCCTGAATTTAGAAAATAAACAACACCTGTCACCTGAATGCAGAGCAGGAGTTCCTTAAAAAGTAACTGTGTTAAAAAGTGAGGCCTAGACAGGTATCCAAACAGCTAACAGTTTTTGTCCTGCCCAGCACCTGCCCACTGGATCGCCCAGTCAGCAGTGCGATGTCACCACTGCACACACGGGGACTTCTCAGATGAGCTGGGGATTGAGTCACACCATCCGGGAGGGCACCAGGAGAGAAGGGGCTTTAATCGTAGGAGCCAGTGACAACGGTGGTGCCGTGAAGTCCCAGAGAAGGGGGCACGGGAGATAAGAGTTTTCGATCTCAAAAGAGCACGAGACCCATCATAAAGGCCAGCTCTGCACTGAGGGGGCGGGGGAACCCCGAGGGCCGGGGCCGAATGACCTGGCCCCCGAACCGCAGGGCTAACGATGCTTTTAGACAACAGCAAAAGAAATCTGTCCAAGCACATCTATCTTCCTTTTAAAGAAGGCTCGAGCAGAGGCAAGTGGGGCAACTCTGTTGCGAAAAGACTTTCTCAGCTCTAATTACTCCCGATAGCTGTAATTTACACATTTTTGGTGGATAGAAATCGCCAAGATTCACACATTTTCAGACCAACAGCTGCCACTATTAGTGAGCAAATCGGCAAGACTTCTGCACGGTGGCAGCCGGCTGTCTGTGGCACGGCCAGGGGACGACCAGAAGTGCAAGGCGACCAGCCACACCAAGAGGCCTCGATATCCCCGCTCTCCGTGGGGCTGCCTGCAAGGCCAACTGTCCAGAGGCGAAAACCCGTGACCACCATTACAGAAACTCTCGGCCCCCACGTAGAGTACGGAATGGTACGTACCGTGCAGAGGAGGATGCCAGTCTTGGAATGTGAGAATTCTTCAAACACTGCTGTTCTTTCCTACAGAAACAAGGAAAAACAGGGGCTTACAACCCTGAGGTCAGTCCCAGCAAGGCAGGCTTGGATTCCCATAACCCCCCACTTCCCAGGGCTCTGTCTTCAGGCATGGAGAGGCTTTTCCAAGAAAGAGAAGCAGATTCTTCACATCTCATCAAGACCCTGTCCTTACAGGTCTGGACTTCTCAGGCTATTTGAGGGCAGCACCCCTCAGTAAGACAGGGCCAGGGTGGGCACACCCCTCGGGACGGCCAATACCAAGAGCAGGCAAGGCCAAAGGCCGCAAGTTACTGTACCCCAGGTTCCCAACTCAGAATTTATTCTAAGCACGAGGTCGAGAGGAATAAAGAACCACCACCTTTCCTACAGGGAAATTTTCTTAAAAACTAATTTTAAAGAAAATTTAAAAATTACAATCACCACGTATCTTAGCTATACAAAACTGTATATATTTTATAAAAATTTCTTAAATGTCTATTTATTTTGAGAGAGAGAACGCGCGCAAGTGAGCACAAGCAGGGGAGGAGCAGCGAGACGGGGCAACATAGAATCCGAAGCAGGCTCCAGGCTCCGAGCTGTCGGCACAGAGCCCGACACGGGGTTCGAACCCACGAACGGTGAGATCATGACCTGAGCCAAAGGTGGACGCTTCACTGAATGAGCCACCCAGGCGTCCCGGAAATTATATATATGTTTTAAGTCAGAGGAAGAAACGGAGATCACCCCAGCAAAGCAGGCCACCGCCACGGGCCACACCCTTCGCAGGCACGTAAACACGTGTTTTCTCAAATGGCCGCGTGCTCCTTCCACTGCTACCACGCTGTCGTGTCAGAATAGGGACACCCTCCTGTGCCAATCGACACCCCGAATCACATCGCCTCTCGTGGCTACCGAGGCTTCAGCCGAATGGGCACCGTCGTCCAACACCCCGTCCCTGGCAGCTGGGTTTGTCTCCAACTGTTCGCTCTGGCGCCCAATGTTGAGATAGACACCCTCCGAGAGTGTCTGCTGGCTACGTATTTAATTATCCCTTTGGGCCAAAACCCTAAAGGCCGTCCTGCTGCACTGAAGAGCGTCCGCTCGAGAGGCTTGCCGAGGGCACACTCAACGTGGGTTAAGTCACAGCACTGCGAGATGAGACTTGGCCGTGTCCGTCAGGGACAGGAAAAGGAACATAACCAAGCCACTAAAACTTGGAAAAAGGAAAAAAGTGAGGTCTCACCTTCTCAGTGAGGTCTGGCCCTCCGTGGCCCACCGTGCCACTGGGGCGCACCTCATTCTGGTCCTTCACCTGCATGTCATTCCGTCACGTAACTGGAACCTCCAGGCACACCTCACTTAGGACAGTGGGTAACGACAACCAGCACGAGGGCTACCGAGTCCCGGAGAGTGGCCTACGCCCCACGCGCCTGAACTTCACCCACTCTGCACGACAACCCTAGCAGTCGTACTATCACCACACCCATTTCCAGATAGAGAGAGACACTGAGGCACAGAAAGGCGGAGTCACTTCTTGCCCAAGGGACACACAGCAATACCCACCCCCAGGGAGTCGTGTTCCAGAGCCAGTGCTCAGACCCTCGAGAGGACAGCTGGATTTGCCCAGCGTGCCGCACGCTCTCTGTAAGGGTCACTGTAGAGTCAAAATCAGAAAATAAATCAGAAAAGTTCATAAAAGCCCGTAAGGCACATCCTACGAACGACGTGACACATTCAGATTTGAGGTAAGGAGAAAACGACCAAACCCGGAGCTTTCCTCACAGCTGTCACGCAGCCACTTTTTTTTTTCTTTCCTTTTTTATGTTTATTTATGGGGCGCCTAGGTGGCTCAGCTGGTTGAGTGTCCGATTTGGGCTCAGGTCATGATCTCACAGCCTGGGAGTTCGGCCCCGTGTCGGGCTCTGTGCTGACAGCTTGGAGCCTAGAGCCTGCTTGGGATTCTGGGTCTCCCTCTCTCTCTCTGCCCCTCCCCAACTCATGTTCCCTGTCTCTCTCTCCCTCTCTCTCTCAAAAGTAAACATTAAAAAAATTGTTTTAAAATAATAAAGTTTATTTATTTTGAGACAGCAGGAGCAGGGGAGGGGCTTACTCTCTCAAAATAAACAAACATTAAAGATGAAATGTTTTAAAACAAAACAGATCCCATCAACTTTTCTCTAATGCTCATAAATGTGGTCAGGGTCACTTCGACCATCAAGGAGCCCAAACCAAGGTCACGTAGAGCCGTGGCCAGGGTGACGAGCCAGGCAGACGGGAGTGGGACTATTTTAGCTTAGCGTGGGACAGGACACTTGGCCAGTAACTCGAAATACAGAAATATTCCTTCCCACCTTCTGCCCCTGTCATGAGAAGGCCGGGAAGGCTAAACACTCACTACACGAAATAAGCAGAACGCTAACCGTTCCGGAAAGAGACAGTAGTAATAACGGCACCTACGTTCGTGGAGCGCTCAGCACCAGGCCCCGTACTCAGCACATCATCTGCGTTGACTGAATGAACCTTCACACCAACCCCATCAAGTGAGTACCGCTATCACCTCCACTTTAGCGACACGCTTTCCTGAGGTCACACCGCCAGTAAAGGCAGAGCCAGGACGAGCGTGCAAGCAGCGCGTCCCAGAGCACACGGCTGTGAGCATCCTGCAAGACCAGTGCCCTCAGAAAGTGGGTCGATCGGACTGAGATCCTTTAACTACAGAGCCTTTTGCACGATCAATGCACATCTTCTGAATCCACACCCGGCTCCCTCATTGTCCTCACGCCCACCTGGCACAAGGCCTCTGGTGAAGAAGACCGAGAGGATGAGGCAACGAAGCTTTATCAAAAACCAAACGCTCTAAATGGCATTAAATTATGGGATCAACAGAATCCACCGCATCAGGGACCCTGAAGTTCGTAACATTCACAAGGGCCGGACGATTCAGGAAATTCCATCTGGTCCCGTGGGAAAGAAGCAGCTGGGCCCTTGAGTGACCTTGAGCACGCTCACTTTTCTGAGCCTGCACACTCTTAAATTATTAAACTGACAAAAGCGAGCACGAGAAGGGGGCTGGACCTGATGGCTTTAACGTCTCCCTCAGCTCTAAAGGTGTGTTTTTTACAAACTGGAGCTAGTCAAGCCTTGCTCCGATTCCCGGTTGTCCTTCCCTTGCCCTGACTGAGCGCCCGGTCACCTCCTTCCAGGACAAGATGGCTCCCACTAGCAGGGCCTGCTCGTCCGCCTTCCACGCCGGCGCACGCCTCACCCGGCTCCCTGCCCATCGCCTGGACGGAACGAGGGCTGCGCCGCTCAGAACCTAAAACCGGGAGGCGTGACTCTCTCCCTCCTGAACGGCAGTATTACTCAGAGCTGAGACACAACTGAGACCCCGAAGCCCCTCGCCCAACCACGGTGTTAAGAGTGAAGGCGCTGTATCTTGTTGACAATGACAGCAGTCGCGCTCAGCAGTACCATATGGGATCCACAATTTAGCTCCATTAATGCTCTTAATTTGAAGACATCAAGCCCTAATTACACACTGGGTACTAAAAAGGCAAAACCCTTCCCTGGTGCCAGCTACTTAGTGGTACTCTGTTGCCTTAACAGCTGGTTGAGGCAGACTCGGGCCAAGCCGGGCCGCGAGCTCTCTCAGGTGGAAGAGGGCAGCTCCCGGAGCAAGAACACCCGGGAACAAAAGACGCCCTTGCCCGCACCGACGCGGCCGTGCGATCTGTCCCCAGGTCCAGTGGGTCGCCCGCCCGCCCGAGGCTCGTCCCCTCCTCGCCCTGCGGAGTCCGAGGCGGAAGCCAGAGCCGACCCCGAAAGGCCACGTTCACGGTCGTCAGACTCGGGCCCGCTCCCACTCCCGGGGACGGGCGCGAAGCTCACCTCCTGCTCCATGTTGCCGTGCAGCCGCAGGAATTTGAATCTCGTGGAGGCAGATGGCGGCTGCCGTGACACGGGGGCCCCTGAGCAGGCTGGCAGGGTCCGGAGGAAGAGGTGGTAATAGAACTCCACCAGCTCACAGCTCAAGAAAAAGATGATCATCTTCTGGTCTTTCTCAAGCTACGTCGGTACCGAGGGGGAAAGAATCACCACACGTGTTTAAGATTAGGTGACCCTGAAACAGACTACTTCTCTAAAACACGTAGTCGTGCTGGCCCGGATTCGGAAACCCAGATGACGGACAGCTTTGAATAATCCAAAAAAAAAAAAAAAAAAAGTACCACTGATGCAACATACGCTCCAAAGAGTAGATGAAAGGAAAGTGACACGGCTACGACTTCGGCCAGGCTTCCCAAATCTGAGCGGCGCAGGTGCGCCGTGGACCGAGGCCGTGCGCTCCCCTTCTTCCCACCCACCCGTGGCTCGCCACACGTGCCCCTGCCTGGCTGGGGCCCCGCAGGCGTAGGTACCTCTGAAGCTTCCTCCTCGAGCCCCTACACCCACTACTTTCCCACAGCCCAGAGGAAGTTATCACGTGTGTCCAGTAAGCACAGAAATGCCCGAATTCTTAGAGACCAGGAGCACAGGCTCCCGTGTCTGCCTGCATGCAGCCGGTTTCTGCCACCTGTGATGCTCCTGGTCCTCCGTCCCAGCAGAGGATTCAGGTACACTTCATGTCGAATGTGACAGCTATCACTGACCTCTGGGTCTTTACCACAACCCCAGGATGGCTGACTGGTAAAGTCTGCATTTGAAACACAGTTACAGTGGAAAACGTGTGTGTGTGTGTGTGCACGAGAGAGAGAGAGAGAGAGAGAGAGACAGAGAGAGAGAGAGAGAGAGAGACAGAGAGAGAGACAGAGAGAGACAGAGAGAGAGAGAGACAGAGAGAGAGAGACAGAGAGAGAGAGAGACAGAGAGAGACAGAGAGAGACAGAGAGAGAGACAGAGAGAGAGAGAGAGAGACAGAGAGCGAGCGAGCATCCCTCAATTCACTGCTATCAACGCCAGACACAGAGAGAACAGGACCTTCTTCCCTCAACTGAGCTGGTCCCGACCTTGCACTTCTGCAGGATGAAGGCCGCCAGGGAGACGAGCTTCAGTTTGCTGGGAACCAGCGTCACATGCTGATCAAGACTTCCTGGAATCGCGAAGCTGTCCAGCTCATCGTCAGGCGGTAGAGGAGAAACCTCGGGAAGTGTGCCTCGCTCCGGGTCAGACTGCCCGTGGTGCTGATCCAGGACAGATATCCGGACCGGATCGAGCAAGCTGATATCAGCCAGCCGTGTCACACCTTGGAGCAAAGGTGAGATAGGCAAACACCGTGAAACCAGTCCCGTGTGGGCACCCCACACCCCACGTCCCACGCTTATGAAGAAGCTCCTGTGGGCAATACCTGGGCAGCAAGATCTGCCCTCTGGTCAATCGGCGGGGGCCGGGGGGGGGGGGGGGGCGGCACTGCTTCCACACCTTCCACACCAGCATTTCTAAACTCTGGCCTAGGCAGGCCACTGAAAGGGACAGGAGCAGCTGTCTCCTCCCCACCCTGAAAGGATTCTACGCTCAAGTAAGTTATGAAAACCCTGATAAAAGGGTGTCACGGGATTCCTTAATCACAGGGTGTTGTGGGTTTACAAGGCTTCTCAGGATCTTTGCTGTGCTCGCATGCACCATGAATTTCTAAGACAAGGAAGAAATATGTGGCGTTTCCCAAACTTCTGAGCACAGAATCATGGACTTTCTCTTAAAATGAAGGTTCCTTAAGATACACTTGGTGAACTGGTATGCGTGTGCTGCAACAGGGCCAGTTTAACAAGCCAGACCTGAGAACGTGACAGCGGGGCTGTGTTGTGTGGGTGACTCTGGTGGCTGTGACTTTTCCAAGCCGTAGGGCCCCATCTGTAAAGGAGAGCTCAGAACGTCCATCTCGTGAGGACGGAAAGACAGAAAGGAACTTAAAGAGGTTCAGGGCTCTTCAGCAGAAAGGTGGGCTGAGAACACTCACCATAAAAAGCTCACGAAGCCTCTGGGTAGACGGGAGTCAGCCGTCACCTTTCCTCCCACCCCGCCACGAGCACCGGGAACACTCTCCTTACAGAGACAGCTCTGGACCTGCCCTGCCCTTCCCCCCCACACCCCGGGGAGCATGGCAGGGCCTTGCATGACTGGCAGAGGGAGGCTGGGCCTGCAGGGCAGGGGTCCGGAAAGGCAGTCCTTCAGGGACACCGCCCTCCTGACCCTCTATCCCCATCGCTGAGAACCACCGCGGGCAAACAACGCCCATCACACCTAGATCGTTCCTCTTAAGAACAAAGAGCGTGTCTTTTCAACCCACCTTCTGTGAGTGTGGCCGACAGCAACACGTTTTGTCGTTGCTGGCACTCGGCATTCACGGCATTGAGTATCACTGTGATATCCTTTTCAAAACCCAAATCCAGGATTCTGTGGTTTCAAGAGAAGGGATTTTACTCCGCATGCAAAGTGAAGGCTGCCACGAGAGCACAAACGGCTCGCTGCTCCTACCGTTCATGCTTCTGGGCGAGGCTCACCTGTCTGCTTCATCCAAAATCAGCCACCGTATCCGACTAAAATGAATGTTCTTTGTGGATTTGATATGATCCACCAGCCGCCCAGGAGTCGAGATAAGGATATTTATTCCTTTGCGGAGTCTGTTTAAAATTACATATCATAAAAGTAAATCAAACGGGGCTGTATCAACAGAAAACACAGGAAGAAGGCACAGGAGGCAGATTCATTTGTAGCACCAACGTGCACGGCTTGAAGTCACGGCAAACAGGATGACAAATGGATACGAAGATACATTTGAGTTTCCATTTCCCTCAAAGTTTCTCTTGTCTAGAAGGTGATTATTAAGATCCGACGTCGTATTAAAATCATAAATGCAATAACTCTGAAAAGAATCTTTACTGTATAATCCGGTGCCCTTTACCTGGTTCGTGGATCCTTTCTAGGACATTCCAGAAAGATGGTCACCTAGCCTGTTCGTTCTTGAAGGTTTCTGCGCCATGGAAACTCCAGTCTAAATGAGTTACCGCAGGCCAATGTGGTCTAATGGCTAGAACGGTTTCTTATACTGAACCTTTGTTTGTAGCCTCCATACAACGGGCACCTAACTTTGTCCCACAGACTAGGGAGAATAAATCTCAGTTCTTACTCCCAAACACCCTTTACTCCATATTTCCATAGCAATACAAGCTTCTAATTTTTAGCTGAGTGTATTTTCCAGCCTCTCTTGAAGTTAAGTTTGGTCGTATGCCTATGTTCAAGCGATGGGATAAAAGGATAAAGGGAATATGCAAAAACCACAAATATCTCTGGAGGGAGTGGGGAGGATTATCTTTGTTCCCGCTGGCAGGGAACGAGATGTAATGGCTGGAGCTCTAGCAACTCGCTAAGACTATGGAGTACACTTAAAAATGGAAGCCTCACTTAATGGCACAAAAAGGCAGAAGGAACCTGGTTCCTGACACCAGAGCTTCATGCAGGCCCTGGATGCGTTACCGTCAGGCTTCTTAGATGTGAAAGGAAAATACAACCGCCATATTGTTTGTGCCACTGCTGTTTGTTGTTGTCGTTATTTACAGCTGAACCAAATCTAACCAATACCTTTAGGTTTCAAGTTTAGTATTTACTCCTCAGTTACAAACTACACACAGAGCTGGGTGTGACTACTAAGCGTTAAGCTACAATAAAAATGTTTCAAAAAGAATCCAGACAACGTGGGATTTATCTGTGGCAACGTTTTCTCCTGAAATTACCCATCACCAGTTCCTATACAGAATTAGGAATCAGTGTTTTGGATATACAAAGCAAAGCGTAAAGCATTACATGTGAGTTTAGTATCTCGCCTTTGTAGAGCCAAATGACAAGTCCCCAGACTCCCAATGTGCACAAAAGAGAGTCACCGAGGCGGCTGGATACCAAACAAGGGGGACCAAGGGATGCTGGGCGGGGAGAGAGGATGCTAAGCGGGTGGGGGGTATGGTTACCGACCACGGAGGAAGGGAACCTCTGTGGGCTCGTCGGTATTTCATAAGACAGCACCGCCTACAGGCGACAGGTCCCCGCTGCCTCAATCTGTCCCTCCGCTCTGGGACTAGGAAGCACAGGAGGAAACAAGACTCTCTCCAGGTTTAGAAGGACCAGGTCTCATTGAATAGGAAGGCAGAACAGACAGACTCAGACAGGAACGGACCATAAACCAGGCTCCGCATACCTGGCCTTTTCGGATTTCTTCCTCTCTCCGCCCATGAGCACCCCAGGCACGATCCAGGTGAACGGCTACAGGAAGACACCAGATGAGAATCAGAGCAGAGCCCTCTTCCCTGCAGACACAGAGACCGAATCCAAGGTCTTCTCCCCTAAAGACGCTGGGAGGGAAGACCTAGGCTTCACTGCAGACGCTGTCACTGTGCAGATGCCATTCCCGGGCATTGCCCGCCCCAGTGACAGGCATCAGGCACTTAAGTCACAGCTCCGGAACTGGCTCCCGGTGTTGTGAGAGGAACAGAGGCTTTCTCAGGGATTCAAACAGCTTCTCTGCCTTGCCCCGTCGAGGCCGAGTGGAGAACACATTTGACCTAAGCACAGCCCTTCCTTACTCCCCACCCCTGACAGAAGGAAGGACAGATCAATTCTCGGCTTGGCAGGCGCTGGCTCTCCTTTCTTAAACCCGACGTGCAGCTTTCTGGTAGCTTTCCACGTGCTCACTTCGGTTATACCTGTGAGTCTCCACGCGCGCCTTGTTAGGGACTATGGTGAACACATTACAGGACTCTAAGCACCAGGAAACCCCAGTAATCTAAGCTAGAAATCGGCAGTTGGTCCACTTCGGATCAGTCAAAACCTACAAACTATACCTGGGGAGAGCTGAGACGCCCAAGCAACAAAGCGAAATTAAAATAATTCCTTGCTTTTTGAAAACAAAGGTAAGACTGGCAGACTTCTCTGGGGCGCCTGGGTGGCGCAGTCAGTTAAGCATCCGACTTCAGCCAGGTCACGATCTCGCGGTCCGTGAGTTCGAGCCCCGCGTCGGGCTCTGGGCTGATGGCTCAGAGCCTGGAGCCTGTTTCCGATTCTGTGTCTCCCTCTCTCTCTGCCCCTCCCCCGTTCATGCTCTGTCTCTCTCTGTCCCAAAAATAAATAAACGTTGGAAAAAAAAAAAAAAAAAAGACTGGCAGACTTCTCTTTTCTCAAAAAGTCAGGAAAAAAAGGTAGAAAACTGGACTCGCGGCCCGCCTTACCTTAAGCAGTTTCTGGACAGTGTTGAAGCTTTGCAGAGCCAGCTGTGAGGAGTGAGCAGTTACAGATACTGAGCAGGGTTGTTCCCACCCGCCCCCCCCCACCTCCGCCCCCCACCTCCCCAATCTCTGAAAAAAATTTAGACAACATGAAGTGATCAGATCCCAACCTGGGCCTTAAGTTTTCAGGAAAAAAAAAAAAAAATCTGATCCACAGAATCTTCTCAGAGAATATACCTCGCTCTCAGACTACGTCTGAAAGCTGCCAGTTTGGAGACTTGGGCAGAGAGGCCGCGTCCATTCCTTGGACACACACAGAAACAGTGTTGTGTGCTCCCTCTGCTGGCGCAAATTCCCAGAGTGCCACACAGAGAACCACAAGCCTACGGTGCACGTGGATGGGGAAGCGTGCAGCATCGCCCTGGACGTGCCTCTCTTTAGGAAGAGAGGAAAACAGAACGTGCAGGAAGGAGTCACCTGAAGGAGCAATCGACAGGCGAGCCTCTGGGCACCTTGCTTTCAAGGTGGCGTCAGGTATCCTGCAAGTACGCCCCACGGAGCACCGAGAGACGGTCACCCCCGAGTTTATTAAAGGAACAGAATCTAACAAGCCCAGTGGAGACCAGAGGAAGTGAAAATTAACGTAGGTTATAACCGTTAACCACCGTAAGAAAGCCTCAACACAATCCCTTTATCCAAGCGCACGTACAGAGTTCCCACATGCTTAGTATTCACGACGCGTCCCAGGGAAGTAGCAAGTTTGCCGCTGTGAAAATTTAAATAGCTCCACGCCTGCTCCTTCCCAGGCCTGAGCTGAGAAAGGGCACTGCAGGCTGTGTAAGGCTGTGTTAACAGGCTGACGGGAAACCTCCATCTCCGCGATCAACTCTCCGCAAGGAAGTGATTAGCATTTGATAGAGAAAACCGGTGCCCTACTCTGCACTTGCCTCCGTAGGCAAATAAACCAGATCAGACAGAAGAGATTCCCACCAAGACAGAAGAAACACGTCGAGAAGCTTAACTTGCAAGAACACGTAAAATTCTTGGTACCATGGCCTCTTTTAAAAAAAGTTCACTTTAGGGCTGACTGCTCTAATTTTTAATTAAGCTATAAAAGAAACAAAAAAGTCTGAAAATGTCATTATCTTAATTCCTTTTAAAAGGACAGAGGCTTATCGTGTCATTAGTTTTTAGACACCAGGGAAATGCTTTTCCATACTCAGCTTATGATTTTCACAGAGTCTTTGAATTTTTCTTCTTAACAGGAACCAGAGGGATGGTCCCAGGCCAAGGTAAGGGTGCAGCAGGGAGAAAAATGGTAAAACCTACTTTTAAATTTGAACGGGTCTTACTCTCAGAAGGAAAGCACTTGCTTAAAAGGCGTCCCGACAGTGAGGCTGCTTACCTCTCTCGTCGGCACCAGCACCAGGGCATAGGGGCCATCACTGCGCTGTGGACACAGAAGGAAAGAAACGCCATGAGTCAATGAACGAAGGTCACGGGACTCCGGTGGACAGAACCCGAGGGCGGCCACTCGCAAACATCAGAAGCGTCTCATGAGAGAAGGGGACTGACTACGATGCCCACTACTCTTCTCATGCAACCTTGTTCTAAAGGTTCTGCCTCAGGGCGCCTGGGTGGCTCAGTCGGTTGGGCGTCCAACTTCGGCTCAGGTCACGATCTCACGGTTTGTGAGTTCGAGCCCCATGTCGGGCTCTGTGCTGACTGCTCGGAGCCTGGAGCCCGCTTCGGATTCTGTGTCTCCCTCTCTCTCTGCCCCTAACCCACTCGCATTCTGTCTCTGTTTCTCTCAGAAATAAATAAACATTAAAAAAAATTTTTTTTAAAGGTTCTGCCCCATGCGGTCAGACAAGAGAAAGAAAATACGTATAAAACTGGAAAGTAGGAGACAAAACAGTCATTATTAGATGACAGTTTATCCTAAAAAACAAAACAAAACAAAAATCTACTACAAGAAAAGACAACTCAGTCAAGTAGCTGAATGCAAACTTAATACACACAAATTACAGCCTTCTGACATAAAAAAGTTAGAAAATACAAGGGAGGGGGGAATCACCCAAGAGCAGCAGCGGGAACAACAGGAAGGCTGACAAAAAATGTACAAAATGCTTGTGACAGAAACTGTAAAACCCTTCTGAGGAGCATAAAGTAAAATGTGAATAAATGGGAAACCATATCCTAGTCTTGGATAAGATGGCTCCTTATCACAAATGAGCCAACTGTAAGTCAACCCATTAACGTAACGCGACCCTAAGAAAGCTGCCACAAGTCTGCGCATATACACACGCGCGTATAAAATAACACATATGGACAAGCTGATTTCAAAGTTCCTATGAAAAATCAATGTGCAAGAATAACCAAAACATGTCTGAAAAACAACAGATGTTAAAACGATTTAGAACTACCATAATATAAATAACGGACAGCAGCATACAGAGATCACAGCAGCAAACCAAGTCTAGAACAGAATCAAATACATGCAGAATTGTATGAAATAAGGTGCATTTTGCATCAGTAGAGAAAAGATAAATTGTTCAGAGACTTCACAAGCAAACAAAGTTAGAGAAGTAAAGTTGGAATTAAGTTGGCCATTTTCCAGATGACATAAATCTCAGAAACTATACGACATCAATACATTTTATAACATAAAAACTTTTAACTTTAGAATGGGCAAACAGTGACCAAATAAAATCAAATAATAAACGACAAAACGAGGGGAGAGAAAGGGCCAGTTTCCTTAGTTCACAAAAGGCCTATAATTCAATGAAAAAATGAAAACAAAAAAGACCACGACGACTTATATAGAAAAATGGAGACAGGACACAAGTAGCTAATTCATGGACGTGAGAATTCAAGACATGGCTTTTACACATGCAAAGAGATGCTCAACTCCGCTGTCAAATGAGCAAAACTTAAGCAGCCGATGGTGTCACTAGGGCACGGGTGAGCAGGGACTCCTGTACTGCCGTGGGGAGAGCGCAAAGTGGCTTAACCCATTCGAAGTTCAGTGTGGGGGGCGGGGCGCCTGGGTGCCTCAGTGGGTTAAGCATCTGGCTTCAGCTCAGGTCATGATCTCACGGTTCGTGAGTTCGAGCCCCACACAGGGTGAGGTTCATGAGCTTGAGCCCCACTTCTCTCTCTGCCCCTCACTCACTTGCACCCCCCCCCCCCTCTCTCTCAAAAAAAAAAAATAATTAAAAAAAAATAATAAAGTTCAATTGTGGCGTTACCCACCGAATAAAAATGCCGCTCCCACTGTCAGGGGTTTCTTTAAAAGATACGCCCGTAAGTGTACGTGAAAAAGTAAACTATTTTACAGACTGTATTTGTAACAGTCTCGTTTGTAGTGAAATACTGGATGGAAGGGAAGTCCTACCAGTGAGGGGCTGACGCCCTAACTCGGGGTACCCCCATGCAGTGGGACACCAGACGGCCATGAAAAAACAAGGCACGTGGGCACGGTACTGCTAAGAAGCCATCCCAAAGCGTGTTAAGTGAGCACCAACTAGCAAGGCACAAACATCATGTACAGCAAGCAACCTCCTGTGTTATCGCCCCAAACACAACAGAAAGAAACACAGAAGCTCCGGCTGAGGGGGAAGGGGCCTGTGCGCCCCCGCACTCGCTCTCTCTGCAGAGACCAGCCCTGGGAGGGCCACCAGACGAGCACAAGGGCATCGCGTCCCCAGAGAGCCCTGCCATGCGGGCGACAGGGACTGTGAGGACTGACTTCTCACCGTGTATTTTTTGGTACTCTTTTAATCTTGTAACGCGTACACTGTATCTAAAAACATACGTGTAAAAAAACCCAAAAAGCACCCTGAGAAAGGCCCCACAGTCAATGGTGACTTGCACCTCCAAAGTGCTCACAGACACTCAGGACTTAATCAAAACCGTGTCAGGGCAGAAGCTAAGTGTGGATTTAGAACAGGTTCAATTACAAGTATGGATTTCATGTTTTGCATTGGAAACATTTACCCACGAGGAGGAAAGGATTTGGAATTCAAACTAGAGCCGCCTATCCTCGACGTCAAGTCTGCGAGGCTGTGCTGAGGCCCAGGCAAGAACGGTAAACATGTTAGTACAACGGTATCAGCGTGCCACAGTGTGACGTTACGAGATTCTGACATTTCAAAAGGTGTTACTACACACAGAAGAAGAAAGAAAAATCAATTCCTCGCAGGGCAGAAGTGAGCAAAGAAGGATGGTTGTGTTGTTTAAAAAAAAAAAAAAAAAAAAAAAATCGGAGCCCAAATAACTGAAAGAGCGAAAACACAGAAAGCCAATCCGTTCTCATTCCATCGCCAAAGTAATTTAAGACTCTGCTGGGTGCCTTGAGCTTCCTGCTCCCTCCAGATCGGTTTTTTACAGGTCAAATCATTTCACAATGAACTCCAAGGGTCCCTATTGAATATTACTTGAAACGAGTGAATTAAATTTGAGCTTAGAGAACTCTTTCTACAGAAAACTTCAGTCTTGAATAGAATGAGCCGTTACTGACATTAAAATACACGCAGTAAAGAAAAACCACCACGTGGCTTGTGAACGTCTCTGTAGAGCAGCAGAGAAAATCACTGCCTTGCAAACCGGCCCCGCGCCCACGTGGTGATGCTTCCGAAGCGTCCGCCTGCGTCCGCTCAGAACTCAGAAGCTCTCGGCAACCCTGGCGGACACGCGCTGCCTTCGGCTCCACCCCACCGGTGACGTCACTGAGGCACAGAGGGATGGAAAGATTTGCCCGAGGACACACTCAGACCCAGGATGCCACCTGCCTCGGGTACGTGATCCCACCTCTCTCGTCCTCGGTCCACGGGCCTATGAGACCAGACGGTGGGGCTGGAACCACAGGACCCGTTCCGGCTCAAATAGTCCCAAGCTCTTCAACGATAAGCGTGTAAATAACAACCCGCTGCTCTCAGGGAACTGTCCTAACACGTATAAACGGATGAGACTTTACCACATCGTTGCAATACTTGGCCTTTCCTCTCCAGCTGGGTAGCGTACAACGCCAAGTCCTTTGTATGAATTATCTTACTGTGAGGTGCCCAATGGGAAGAAAACATCGGTCACCTGTAGGAAATACATTCCTCACTCATCCACATCAGAGGAAATCGGTATCAGCAGTTCAAGTATCTTTCTTGTCTCTTCACACGCGCGCACACACACAGTACTATTTATGCAGCCAGATCATCCAGTACATACTGTTTTATCCTCTGCCCTTTTTAAAAAAAAAAAAAATTTTTTTAACGTTTATTTATTTTTGAGACAGAGAGAGACAGAGCGTGAATAGGGGAGGGGCAGAGAGAGAGGGAGACACAGAATCCGAAACAGGCTCCAGGCTCCGAGCTGTCAGCAGAGCCCGATGCGGGGCTCGAACTCACGGACCGCGAGATCATGACCTGAGCCGAAGTCAGACGCTCAACCGACTGAGCCACCCACGCGCCCCTCCTCTGCCCTTTTTTGATTAACATGTAAAAACACCTGTCAAGTTCACAAAGAGTAACTGAAAAAAATACCAGTTTTAATGGCTATGTAAGGTTCCATCACTTGGATGTTGTGTAGGATTTCAGGTTTTTTTTTTTTTAATTTCTTTTTAATCTTTACTTTTTTTTTCAAGAGAGAGAGCGAGTGAGTGAGCGAGCAAGCACGAGTGGAAAAGGAACAGAGAAAGGGAGACACAGAATCCGGGGCAGGCTCCAGGCTCTGAGCTGTCAGCACAGAGCCCGACCTGGGGCTCGAACTCAGACTGCGAGATCATGACCTGAGCTGAAGTCGGATGCTCAACTGACTGAGCCACCCAGGCACCCCGGACTTCGGTTTTATTGATTTAAAATTATGTAAATAAGTTTTAAGTAAAATTTAAATATTGACTTTGAAATGAATTTAAGCTTACAAAAAAATTACGCAGATTATCCAAAGAACTCTCTTATATCCTGCTCCCAGCTTCCTTAGGCAGTATTGATTCTCAAAATCCCAGTACAAGGATCAAACCCAGGAAATCAACGCTGATAAGCTACTATGAGTGAATCTATCTACAAACTGTACTCCGGTCTCACTGACTGACTTACTAACGTCCTTTCCCCAGACTAGGATCCGATTCAGAACCACGTGGTTGCATTTGGCCACTACGTCTCCTTCACCTCTTTTGACCAGGGGCAGTTCTTCAGCATTTCTTTGTATTTGTTTTGTTTTGTTTTGTTTTGTTTTTCCTGTGACCGTAATACTTTTGAAGAGTAATGGCCAGTCACGTTGCAGAATGTCTCTTGATTTGGGTTCGTCTGATGCTTGCTCACGATTAAATTTGGGCCAGAAAGCCACAGAAGGGACGCCGTGCCCTCTGGGCACCTATCTGGAGGGAGGTGCGTGAGCTCAGCACATCTGCGCACTGGTGATGCCCACACTGACCGCCGGGGTGAAGGCGGTGACGGCCACTTCCCCATCGCAGAATTACTGTCTTCCCCTTTGGGACTAAGAGGGGTCTTGCAGGGAGATGCTTGGAGACCCAGTAAATCTCCCAGTTTTCGTGCCGCTTTCGTCCACTCCTTCCAGCGCGTGCCGATCCCTGTGGGGGCGGTACAACCCAGGCACCTGCCAGATGGCGACATTCTACTTCCGTCACTTCTGTGGATGTCCGGAGGAAGTCTACGGGAAGGAAGGCCTTTCCTTCTCCCGTTTCTCTATTTATTCAGTAACTGATTTGTATCCGTTTGTCCCGGTGGGTATAGGTTTTAGCCTCTGGGCTGCAATCCAGTGCTATCACTACTTGTGTAGTCCCTCGGTACCAGGTAGGCTTGGTCCACGCCTAACTCTGTGTGTTCACGCCGAGAAGAAAAGTAACCAACCAGCTCTTCTCAGCTGCTTGTGCACCCACCTCACCTCCTATTTCAGGTCTCGCCCTGTCCTTCCTAGTGAGGATAACCAGGGACATATCTGTGGGACTCTGGGCGGGGTTTTGAGATGATGCCTGTGCCTCCGGAGCCTGGCAGTTAACTGGCCTCCTGGGGAACCCAATTCTGGCCCCTTTGGCCCAAACGCTAACTAAATGTGCCTCCCAACTAAAGACAAGACTCCACCATTGTTCCCGAGCCTCCATTTCTTTCTGTAAAATTAGATGAACAGAAATACCTGTAACTCGTTGGGCCTGGGGAGGTGGGGGGGGGGGGGGGGGCGGGGGCGGCGGCGGCTAGGATTTGAGAAGATGACACTTTGGCAAAGCATCCGGCACAGTGTATGACACACAAGGAGCATTGATTTTACAAACGCTCCCTGTTGGATGTGCTGTGATGATTACAAAATACAGTTATTCTATTCTACTCTGGGCACAGTCTTCAGATGCAACCTGTTTGTAGGACATAAACGTCAGTGAATGAATTAAAAAAGAGGCAAGAAAACAACGCTAAACGAAAACAGAGTCTTTTGGTCCCAGTGGTCCTGCTTTGGTTCGGTTCCATGGTTGCTTACGTACCACGAGCAGTAAAACAAACACACTATACTCACCTGTATTTTTGATTTCATTGCTTGAAGAGACTGGACCACAGGGATACAGTAGGCAAGCGTTTTACCTTTTAAAAAAGTACAGAAGCAGTTAAAATCACAGGCCCTAGAAGATGGAGGGAGGGCGAAGACAGTAAAGAAAATGGTCTCTGCTATCTTTGGGCAGCACTAAAAGCCAGGGACAGGAAAAGTGTTAAGTCCTACATCCAAGAGCGGTAGAGACAGCATCTGCCCCCCTGCCATGACTCCCAATTTTGCTCTGTGAACGTGCTACTTCCACAAACACCCTGTAGCTTCAGCTCCTTTCTCCAGCCAAGAAGGGAGGCAATGACACATTTCCCAAGTTACACAAAAGCTCAACTAGATGACTATCCTTCAAAGCCAGAAAACTCCTCCTCAAGTCATCCTTAATCACTCAAATGAGCCTCCTGGTCAAGTGAATGATGTGGGCAGCACCGAGGTGTTTAGAAGCCAGTCTGAACCCCAGAGCTAGCCTCTAAAGACCAGGAAGAAACCAAGGAATGGCAAAAGCCACCAGGTGGGTGGCCGAGCTGGGGGGAGTGGAGAACAGCTGATTAGCCCCATGCAGGGCACAAGAGGGTCACAAGAACACGTCTACAGACAATGTGGAAGAAGCAAAATCTGTGCTCCACGTTGCAGCAAAACAACTAGCATCCAATCAGTGCGTGCTCATGTTGAACCATGCTTTATTCTAAGAAACTATTTATCCCCCACTGGAGGGAGAACGGGCAGCTCGAGCCACAGACGGTGGACTGGGCAGAGCCCTGACAGAGGCTCTGCAGAGCGAGAGCAGAACCTGGCCACGCGTCCGGATCACTCCTGATCACGGCACCATCAGCCACCCCCTTCCTTTCGCCCCAAGAACAAATTCAGGGCCCTAATCAAGAGAAGCATGGCCTCCCCTCCTCCCCCCAAAAAGCAAAGCAGCCGCCACCACAGATAGCCATCTCGCTACGTGACCTACAAGGTGACTGTGGCCTTGGTATCGGGGGAAGAAGGACAGAAGTTAAATGATGACTGACCTGAGCCCGTCTGAGACCTCACCAGAGCATCTCTGCCCTCCAGCAACACGGGAATACTTTGCTTCTGAACGCTTGGGCCACCCAAAAGAGAGAACACATGCTCGTATGTAATGTTTCACCCTGTCGTGTTTACAGGCAGAGAAGCAGGACACACAGATCGCAACCGCCCCCACGCGTCGCTTGTCTGCCAACTGCCACCCTGGAGTATCGAGACATTCGAGCGAAGTTGCTGAGGAGCTTCTGACGGCTGGAGGAGTAAAACCTCAATTAAATTTCTGGAACTCAGTTGAAAATGCTGAGGCAAGCCAGAGCCTGGCCATTCTGGCAGCCTGATTTAAAAAAAACAAAAACAAAAACAAAGGGACAGGCATGGTGACAAGCTGGAGCTACCACGAGAGCATAGCACACATGCACCTGCCTCCCGTGGCAGACGTTGTGGAAAGAGTCCCACGCCAAAGGGTACGAGAAATCTTGTGAGCCATCCTGATAGCCTGGAGCTCTTCTCACTCTCCAGAAAACCAAGGTGCACTAGGATGTGTCCACATGTGCATTTAAAAACAAACAACAAAAAGGGCACAGAATTCATTTAAATTTGGTTGATGAAACTGAATAAAAAAATTGGGGAGGGGGCTCCTTATTTCACTCTTCAAAACTCATCAATTTGCACCTATAAGTAAAATGTGATGACTGATAAAATGTAAACACGCATAGGTGCTCACAAAAAGGAAGTTCACCTCTGCTCTACGCCTCTTACTGTTCCGTTTCCCAGAACCGTCACTACTAAACACTCAAAAAATTTTTTTCAATATCCCGCTCTATCCAATCAAATACCTACTCCTGTCTTTTTGGTTGCCTCTAATTCTTACTAGTAAACAATGACATGAGAAATTCTGCATCATGGACATGTTATTCTCAGGGAAGCATGGACGGCAGCAGGATCACATGGAGACCGGCATCTGGACCAGTTTAGAGCTGAGAACAGAAGTAGATGGGGACTCAGCCTCTCCGTTTAACAAGTGAGGGAACGGAGTGGCTAAGTGATGCGTCAGGCCCTCGATGGGCAGCAATCTGGCAGTGTTCTCTAACACCAAGACAAAAACGTGCTCTGTATGCCACAGATAATTCAGATCTCATCTGGTTATAGCCATCCAAGTTTTAAGAAAATCAAGACTGGCCTCGAACCCTTCCTTACCTGGTCATGCTAGTCATGTTTAAGACCGTATTTATCGTGGAAATCTAAAAGAGAAAACAAAAAATAAATATTTTTAACTTCTGACTTTTTGGTAAAAACCTATTTAATGAAAAAAGAAGATACTGGGAAAAAACTGATGATTATGTTCAAGTCAAGTTCTTCCAACCCAGTGAGTCTCGCCTGGGGGTGGTTCTGCTCCACCCCTGCGCCCACACAGCTGGCAACATCTAGAGAGATTTTTGGTTGCTACAAGTGGAATCAAGTGAGTAGAGGCACGGGTGTTGCTGGACATCCTATCACACGCAGGACAGTGCTCATGACAAAGAGTTATCCATCCCCAAACGCCCACAGCACGACCCTGCTCGATGTCCCTGCTCAAACCCGTAGGTGCGAAAACAGCTTACGTAAGGCACCCTGAAGGACCAAGTGAGCTGTGACCACAGGAGCAAAGGAAAACCAGAGTCCCTAAAAGTTAACGCATTTTTCTCTCCTTACTCATAAATAAGAGCGGAAACTTCACTCATGGTTAAATTAAAAAAAAAAAAAAAAAAAAAAAAAAGGGTCCATCTGTTTGTAGAAAACGTGTGTTAAAACAGCCCCGTCTTCTTCAATTCTTTGTAACAGGCTACCCTTGAGACGAAGATGCCAGCTCAGTTCCCTCTCCTATCCAGATCAGCCTCCGCGTCCCGTCTACCCATGATTAGGAGCCTGTGCTAGGCACACTAGGTGAACTGTCTGGCCTAATTTGAATTAGGTGAGGAGAGTGTTTGGTTCCTTAAAAAGTGGGTGCGGATGGAGGTTGGGACAGTGAAGAGTAACGTAAGCTCACTGGGATTATCCCAGAAGAGCATCCCATCAGTCTGACTTCACTCAGGTAGCTGGGAGCAGAAATAACCACTCTTTTTCTTTCTAGACATTCCGAACGAATAACCACATCGAATAAACCGACCACGCGAGACACTGAGAGATACTTACTAAATGTGGGTGGAGGTCCAGTTTGTGAAAAGCGTCTGAGGTGAACACCTGTTCTTGCACCTGCTTTACTACAGGTCTGCAAATGACGAACAAAACCCGGGCATCAGTTCCGATCAACAGAGCAAAAGGCGCAATACACTTCACTCCTCTTATTCCCGAAGTGCATCTGTGCCTGAACATACCTGTGGAGCTCTGGAATTTCGGGGTTGTTTTTAAATAACGAAGAAGTCCTAACGCATGGTTTCTGCTCTCGGTTTTTACCGCTCACACCAACCAAAGATTCATTCGGAGAAAATGTTTGCTGTGCCTTCCCCTTAAAAGTCCTTTGTGCTTCTTTAGCAGCAGCTTTCTTGGCTGGGAGAAACGCCGCCGCGTTCCTCCGCTTCGCTGGGGGAGCCTCACTGGATGCTTGGTACTTTCTTTTGGTAGCCTCTGCTTGCTGCGTCGTTCCCAAAAGGAGAGAGCGACAAGAGATGCATTAGTCCATGAAGACAGACCTCACAGTGAAGCCTGACTGCCCACAGAATTGCCTCTCTCCCTGCAGAGATCATTACGCCCCATATGTCGAGCAACAGTTTAGGGTCTGCAATCGGATTCTTTGACTCGGCTTTTTTCCCCCCCCAAAAAGAAAAAAAAAAAGAAACCAAACCCCCCAAAAATCTCAGCTCATTCATCCCCTAGACCTCACCATCCATCTTAACTATCAACTCAACCAAGATGAGGGTAAGGATAAAGAAGGGAGAAACCTTTTGGGGGCTGAATATTACCAAATGGGAGTCTCCGTTAAGGGAAGAGAGAACCCACCTTGTGAAGTGTGCCCGCTAGATCAATCCGTTTCCCCGGATGTCCATCTACACAACAAGAACAGGGGAGGGGAGCGCAACCTCTCTCTCCACCAACAAAGCCTGTTGGTGACTACACATGGGAGGCTGCATCCCAGCTCATGCCCAGGAAGCGGAAACCTTCATTACCGCTCTACCCCAGAGTGCTTGGATCGCTGTCACTCTCTCCCCTCACGCTGCTCCCCCAGGTTCAGATGGCTTGGAGACGATTCCTACTCGCCGTTTCCATTCCAAATGAGAATTCTACTCCATCCATCACTTCTACCACAATTATTTCCAATTCTCTTTGCCTTTCAATTCCCCATCTGATAGTCGGTCGCAGGCTACAACGCTCGATATTTTTTTTTTGCCTGTTGCTTCTCATTTCCATAACACGAATCTGGCTACCTGCACCATGTCCAAACTTCTCCTAAGAGAAGAAGCATCCAATTTTCTCTGGAAAAAAATTTGTTTCCTTTCTGCCTTCTCTTCCAATTTACGCACGAATACAAAAACATCCCGTGAGTAGCTAGTGCTTATTATCCTGGTGTTTTCATTTCTCTTGGAATGTCATTCTCCCCTTAGCTCGAAATGATGAATTCCATTTACACATCAGCTTGCTTTAGCCATGACTGTCAGCTTCAGGCTAACCTACCAATAACAGTAGTTGTCTGTTCCTGGCACCACAGGACTCCTATACCCAAATAATTCAATAAATACAACTTCAAGTATTTAATATTAATAAAGTTAAGTATTACTAATTAAGTTAAAAATAATCTTCATTTTATAAATTTATTTTTACAAAGTTCCAAGTTCATGAATGTTCAGAGTAAAGAAACAGATGAAGTCAAGTTCTGGGTCTGCTGAATCATCTGCAAGGCACAATGAAATGTGCAGACTTTCCCTGATTTATGGAACTAGGGACTCTCAGAGCATAAAAAGGCCTGAAGGCCACTCCCACCGTGAACAGACTTTCTACCACCGTCCCCCAGACAGATGGCCTTGCAGTAGGCTTTGCCTCCACACCTCCTCTTACTGCTCTCCATCCACCGAGGCAGACCGAATTCTAGGGGTTAGGAAGCAGCTTCTGACATTCAGACAAGAGCCGCCTCCTTGATCATCTCTCTACTCGTCTGAGGTTTGCTTTCTGCAGCAACACAAAACAAGCTTATTTCCTCTAGGACATAACATTCCTTCACACATGGTGTAAATCTTTTACTTTCTTCTTTGGAATAAATATTCCAAACAGGACGTGAACTTTTGATCCTTTATCATCCCAGTCACCTGTTATGCTCAGGTCAACTTCTTTAAAAGCAAGTATTCAGAGGGGCGCCTGGGTGGCTCAGTCGGTGAAGCATCCGACTTCGGCTCAGGTCATGATCTCGCGGTCCGTGAGTTCAAGCCCCGCGTCGGGCTCTGTGCTGACAGCTCAGAGCCTGGAGCCTGTTTCAGATTCTGTGTCTCCCTCTCTCTCTCTGACCCTCCCCCATTCATGCTCTGTCTCTCTCTGTCTCAAAAATAAATAAACGTTAAAGAAAAAAATTTAAAAAATAAAAGTATTCAGGATCAAGCACGGTATTTCACAGGGCTTCCACTGCTCTTAGGCTAAAATTAAAAAACCTGTAACATGATCTACAAAGCCCTCTAGAAGCTGGCCTCTGCCCATCTCACCAGTCTCAGCTGTCCTGATCTTCCTTAATTCCTAGAAGGCACCATGTTCCTTCCTCCCTCAGGGCCTTTGCACATGCTATTCCCATACCCCTGTCTCCAACCCTCACTTTGGCTGGTTAACACATACTCATCCTTCACATTGAGGCTTACTGGGTCCTCAGAAGAACCTTTCCTGACCTCTTCTCTCCACGTAGTCAAGCCAGGGTTCCTACTCTTGGCTCTCCTGGCACCCTTATTCTTCTCTATAGCACTCGATACAATAACAAGCATAAAATGTAATTTGTTATGCGGTGTCCGTCTTCCCGTCAAACCACAAACTCTATAAGGAAACGGACAAGTCTGCCCAGTAGAGCATTGAATCCCCTGTATGAACTCATGTCTGCACAAAGTAAGTGCTCAATAATAAATACTTACAAGATGAACAACACCCAATAGAATTATCCCTCTCCATAAGCCGGACACCATTCCCCTACTTGTTAGCTTTTCTGCCCCACATCCACAACACGTTCATTTAAAACACCCTACTACATAGTGGCTATCAAGTAGCTTGATTCTGAACACAAGGCTGGACAATTAGCCAAGCCCTTGAAGAACTCACAGATTAGTGGAAGAGAAAACCACAAACTCAAATCTGTGTTTGTACTCAGAAAAAATATATACACAAAGGCTCGTGAAAGCACACAATAAGATTCCCACGGCCCGCGGCAAGGGGAAAGGAGGCCAGGAGACAGACATGCTTCAGGAGGTGGCATCTGAGCAAAGAACATACCTGAATCTACTGAAACATCAGCTCTACAACATTAAGCAAATCACCTTCCTCTGAGTCTCTGCTCCTGCACCTGTAAACCGAGGGGCGTTCTGGTGGATGACCTTTAGGAGCCCGCCTAGGCCTAAAAGCCTAAATGCTACACCTCTGACATTAATAAATACACTATAGCTCAGGCAGGACGCTAAGTACTTAGGTGGATTATCTAATGTATCAATACAGGTACTGCTATCATCCCATTTTAAGATGAGATCACTGAGGCAGCAATATGAGGCGATTTGTCCCAGGGTCACCAAGCGATACAGGCTTTGCTCAGGCACTGATTCCACAGCCAGGATTCCTGAGGGTTGTGCTATAATACCATTTTTTAATTCCAGCTTGGTTAGAAAACATCGTATACAGCTTGGTCCCTCTTTTGAGTTGTTTTCTAGAAGGATATACACCAAAATGTTAACCAGAGTTATATCGGAGTATGGCAATTATGGATTTTTTTTTCCTTTAACATACTTCCCAAATTTCCTACAATAAATTTGTATTGAGTCATCAAAAAACATTTTTAGAAAGAAAACATTCTACGTAGTGTTATAAACAGCATAACTTACGTTGTTGAGGCCTTTCCAAGTTCAGAATATTAGCTACTCATCCCAAATTCAGGCCACTGGCAAATTTGATCAACGTATCTATAATTCTCATTCAAGACATAAAAAATGTGGATGCAGACAAGGGCACCACAGACCCTTGTCATGACCTTATTAATACATATCCTTTGATATGGTTCAGGCAATCATAAAACCAGACACCCTATTTTTATTTATTCAACTCACTCAACAAAGTTTGGGGATTTTGGGGGCGCCTGGGGGACTCAGTCGGTTGAGCATCCGACTTCAGCTCAGGTCATGATCTCACACCGCGTCAGGCTCTGTGCTGACAGCTCGGGGCCTGGAGCTTGCTTCGGATTCCGGGTCTCCCTCTCTCTCTCTGCCCCTCCCCCACTTGCACTCTGTCTCTCAAAAATAAACAAACATTAAAAAAAAAAGCTTGGGAATTTTTTTTTAAGATTTTATTTTTAAGTCATCTCTACACCCAATGTGGGGTTCGAATTTACAACCCCAAGATCAAGGGTCACACACTCCGCCGACTGAGCCAGCCAGGCGCTCAACAGTTTCAACAGTGCTTCCCACTTGTCACTAGGCTCCTGTATGGCACAAGCCTCCCACTGGCCTCTGGATGTAGCGATTCCATTACTCAAAATGGTGCCAATACGACTTTACCTATCGTTGGCATTTATCAAGTGCTTTTGTGGGCAAGAAAATACATAGGATCTTTACATATATGATTCCATTTACTCCTCATAAATAACTTCATACGAGGTAGAAACTACCGTTCTCATTTTACGGGTAGGAAAAGTGAGGATCGGACCTCCCTGCAAGGTTACAACATCAGCCTGCTGCAAAGCTGGCTTCTAATCTCAGGTCTGTCCTACCCAGACCCCAGGGTCCCAGGGGCTCTTCGGTATTTCCCCTTCCTCCTCCCAGAAAAGTGGCTACCCCACTGGCTAGCTGAAAACTCCAATTCCCAAACCTCTAAATCCTAAAGCTTGATTATCACTGAAAAATCACCAAAGAGAAACCCTAATACCAACTCGAGGAATTTCAGCTTCAACGCGTTGGATGAACTGACCTTCAGCAACCAATCCGTCAACGGAATCACCTGTTGCTTTTTGGAGAAAACACACACCTTCCTTGGCCCAAGGTCCTGTAACTTACGCCTCTACAAGGGGCTTTCTGCCCTGCAGCCCGCCTCTTTTCCAGGAGAGAAGTCAACCGTCCCAGAAACCAGTTTCCAGCTCTGGCTTGGTTTAAATTGAAGGCACCGTTCCCCTCCCTAGTGAGCGGAGTATACTGATGCTCCGTTATTCTCTCTCCCCACTGCCCGTGGATGAGAATCTAGGCCACTTTTGCAAGTTCATGAAGAAAAGCTCTAGTCTCCAGTCCTCGTTCCTGCAACAAACGACCCCTGGTTGAGGCAACGGCGGCTGAGACAAGTTACAAAGAGGCGAGGCCGGCAAGAGGCCGGGCGGGCACTCGCCCCGGTGTCAGGTCCTAACTTGGGGTGGGGGTGGGGGTGGGGGGACGTCGGGATCCGCCGCTCACCCCTGCCACCCGCAGCCCGAGAGCCGGCGGGCGTCCCTCCACGCCCGCGCCGCTCCCTCCTGGGACATCCCCGCGGGGTGATGTTCCGGTCCCAGACACGTGCCCCTCTGCGACTCCTCCAGAATCTGCCAGATAACCCGCTTCCCAACCACCGCCCCGGACTCCGGCGGCAGTTCCAAACCCTACCCAGCGGCGAGGCGGCCGCTCGCGAGGTGCGGCGGGCCGGGGCTCAGGTGCGGACGGCTCCGAAGCCGGGGCAGAACTCACCCGCCTCGCCTGGGCCCGGCGGGGTCCCGAGAGCGTCTCGGGGGCGGCGGCGGCCGGGGACTCGGCAGCGCGGAGGAGCAGCCCGCCGGCGGCGGCCATGGCGCGCGGCGAGGCGCGGGCACGGGCGGGCGCGGCGGGACCGGGAGAACCGGGCTCGGCCCGGGCCCACGTGGGCGGCGCGCGAGGACCCCGCGCAGCTGCCCCGCCGGCTCCTGCGGCCGCGGCCCTTCCGGGTGCCGAGGCGTCCGCGAGCGTACGGGCCGCGGCGGCCGCTGCGCGGGGAGTCCCTCGCGGCTCGGCCCGTGGCGGGCGATGCCACCGAACACTCTGGCGTTCGCGCTTGTGAAGTTCTTTGAGCGTCTCTGAGAGACCGGAGGCCGTGTGCCATCTCGCCAACGTTTCCTTCGTTTGCCGCCGCGCCGCCGCTCCCTCAGCACCTCAGTGGCGCGGGAGGCCTCTGCAGGGGCCTGGGGCCCGGCTGCCCTCGAGGCTCCCTGCCCTTCGGCCACTGCGGCCGAGTCAGGGCGCTTCTCGGTCCGGCCCGCCGAGGAGGCGCGCTTTCCAGACAGGCAGCGCCTTGGCCACCTGGCAGGGCTGGGTCGCCTAGCAACGGCGGGGTCCTTCCTGGCTCGGCGGCGCTCCGGGCCTGAGGGGAGAAAGCCGCTGCGGAGGGCGCTGGGGGCCGGCGGCGGCGGCGGCGGCGCAAGAGGCGGCAACGGGACGGCGGCGCGAGGTTGGCGCGCCCCGGGATCCGGCCTCTGCACTTGAGGGGAGATGAGCTCGGCTGACAAGGCCCGGGTGGGGCTCGCGGCCGACGGGCCTGCGCCGCCCGAGGAGGAGGAGGGCGAGGGGGGCGGCGAGGCGGGCGGGAAGGAGCCGGCTGCAGACGCGGCCCCCGGGCCCAGTGCCGCGTTCCGCTTCCTGGTGACTCGGCGGGAGCCGGCCGTGAAGCTGCAGTACGCGGTGAGCGGCTTAGAGCCGCTGGCCTGGTCCGAGGACCACCGCGTGTCCGTGTCCACGGCCCGCAGCATCGCCGTGCTGGAGCTCATCTGCGACGTGCACAACCCGGGCCAGGACCTGGTTATCCACCGCACCTCGGTGCCCGCTCCTCTCAACAGCTGCCTCCTCAAAGTAAGTCGCCCCCTGGGCCCCAGCCCCGGGGTCTCCTCCTGCCGCGCTCCCGCGGCCGCGTTACGGGTCCCTGGGGAGTCTCGGCCTGCGCCTATTCCGGGGATTCCCCTCGTCGCATCCCGAGTGGCCGGGGTCGCCGTGTTTTTGAAAAACAAACAAAAAACCTCGCGGCCGTTTGCTCCCGGCTTTCCAGATCACCCACCCCCTTCCGACACACACTCTCGTATCCCGGGAGCTCTCCTCCGAGCCAGGTCCTGCCTGCGACCCTGCGTCTGCCCCACTGCTGGCGCTGATTACTCTCTGGTGCTTTCTGAGACTCCACCCCCTTTGACCCAACCCCAGACCTTGCCTCCACAGTTGCTCCTATTGTCTGGAATCGACTCCCCCGAGGCCCTCCGCTCGCTTTGTTTACGGTGACGTGCCCTCCTCTGGTGCCTCTTCAGCTCTGAAGAAAATTTGGTCCTTTTCAGGGTCTCGGCTGTCTCAGCGACTTTATTATATGGATGGTCCTTCTCACCTTGAGCCGCTGAGCACTTTCGTTTTTTTTTTTTTTTTTTTTTTTTTGCAGCTGAACATCTTTGGGATGCAGCATGAAAAGCCTCTGGAAGTAAATGCAGTTCTTAAACTTCAAGGTCTCTGTAGATTTAGTGCTTTCAGCTTCATAGCAACTAAGTTCGCCTTCAGAACCTTCGGGTTCCTAAGTTTTACTGTTTGGAGATCACTGTTTTCCAATTTGTTTTTCCTTTTTTTTTTTAATTCCCTGAATAGGAAATCTTATCGTTCATTAGTGGTTTCAAGTACAAAAACTTGCCCTGTTTCCTTTATAGATCTTTATGCCTAGATGTGATCTATAAAACGTGTATTCCCTCATTCAGCAGATGTTTGAATAGCACCATGTATCGCCCTAGTGCTGTCTAGGTTCTGGAAATAAAGCTGTGTACAAAACAAGGTCCCTGCCTTCATGGAGCTTACGTTCTTTGGCAAGTTGTGAACAGGCACTACTGTAATAACAGAGAGTGATACGCACTGTGTATCTGTGTCTGTGCCCAGAGAATGTGTTTATGTGACTTTCGCATGCAGGGTTTGGAAGCCTTCTCTGCACCACCAATTGAAAACACTTTTAATATTTTATTTATTTTTGAGACAGAGAAACAGAGCATGAGCAGGGGAGGGGCAGAGAGAGAGAGGGAGACACAGAATCCGAAGCAGGCCCCAGGCTCCGAGCCGTCAGCACAGAGCCCGACGCGGGGCTTGAACCCACAAACCGCGAGATCATGACCTGAGCCGCAGTCAGATGCTTAACCGACTGAGCCACCTAGGCGCCCCTGCACCACCAATTTTAAATATGAATCAGTCACTGTGGGTAGGGTGCAGGGAGCCCACACCACTTTTTTTTTTTTTTTTTTTTAGCGTACTTGAAAGTTTTAAGCAAACAACATGTCATCGAGTTAGATCATTGGTAAACTGGGATGACTAAACCCTGTAAGATCTTGGAGAAGATACAAACAAATTGGTTCGAGTGTAAACAAATCAGGTAGACCCTGGTACTCCTGTGAAATTGAGAAACAGGGAGGGAGGCAGAAGAAAGGGGCTTTAAAAGGTACATCCCTACTGTTTCTAAGGATGTTCATGTGCACATGAACTAGAGAAAACCTTAAGTGTGTGTGTCCAGCGTGACACAGATTGAATACTTTAGCAGAGAGAATTTAAAGAGTGGCAGAAATAGGGAGGCACGTACATCAGGGAGTTTTATCTGCTGGTGAGTCTGAAGCAGTCCTGAAAGAACGTAGGATTTGGTTCAAAAGAGGAACATGGGAGAGGGACCTCCAAGCAACAGAATGAGCTGTCCATCTTACACACATAATTAAGTCGTGCACGTACTTAATTGTGTAAGTAATGGTGGGTCGACCGAGCTCTCCTAGGGAGGGAAATTGAGGTGAAGCCCATTAGGGAACTTTGACGGTCTGAAGAAGTTGGCTTCACTCTAAGAAGCCCGAAGGGCTGTAACGGTTTCATAAACATGGACTGACCTGGGATGGTTCAGGAATATGAATCTGGTGGGCCCAGAACCAAGAAAATGATTGTTGGGGTCAGTATAAAATAGAGGTGGAGAGATTGGGCTTTGGTACAAAATAGCAAGATAGGACACTCTCAACAAGGGGGTTGCTAAAACCTGTGTTGTTTAGACTTTTTGGCAGATTAAATTAAATACATCTATGTACGTATGTATATATGGATACACATATATGCACACACACACATACAATCACTTAGTACAGGTCCCGACATGCTGTACTTAAAGTAATAAATGCGGTCATACAGGTATGAAGGAATACAGGTCTGGATTAACGCTGTAGCTGTGGACATGAAGATATCCAGAATATTCTGATAAAAATTAGACTCTCGTTGGTCGCACAACTGTCTAACAAGTAACAGCAAATCTTTAGTGTTCCTCTTGTAATTGATGGGTTGTCCAAAGTTAATTAGTGACGTCTTCTCCTCTTGTACTGTTCTTTGGAATGCACATCACACAAACCATCCGTCAGCAGTCTTATTAGACTACGACCATTTGGTGAGTGAATGCTGAGTTGTCCCTGAAATTCTGAAAGAGGCTTCTGTGGGGGTAAATCCCTGGGGTATGATGGTAGGACTCTAAAGAAGTTGGTATCAGTACTTTGATGGCTCTACCCATTGGCAGTGCCTAAGGATTTAAATTGCTCAGTGCTGGGGCGCCTGGGTGGCTCAGTCGGTTCAGCGGCCGACTTCAGCTCAGGTCATGATCTCACAGTTTGTGAGTTCGAGCCCCGCGTCAGGCTCTGTGCTGACAGCTCAGAGCTTGGAGCCTGCTTTGGATTCTGTGTCTCCCTCTCTCTGACCCTCCCCCAGTCATGCTCTGTCCCTCTGTCTCAAAAATAAACATTAAAAAAAAATTTAAATTGCTCAGTGCTGTCCAGCTTGCCTTTGCTCTGATTCAAAAGGTGGGCCAGTCTGCAGCCTGGATCAGTTTAAGGTATGGCACTGCTACAAGGCTAGATGCTGAGCCACTCCGGACCTTTTGCTCTATGACCCTTTATTTAGATTATGAATTTCTTTCAGGAACATATGCAGTTATATAATAGTTCAAATACTACCTGCTATTTGCAAGTTACTGTCCTGGGCACTGAGGTTGTATGATATAAAGGAAAATGCTAGAAGTGAATGATCTGAAAAAATAAAACTGGGATTTAAGAATAATTTGCGGGCTGCCTGGGTGGATCAGTTGGTTAAGCGTCCGACTCTTGGTTTTCACGATCTTGCAGTTTCATAAGTTTGAGCCTCGTGTCAGGCTCTGTGCTGACAGCGTGGAGCTTGCTTGGGATTCTCTTTCTCTCCCTCTCCCTCCTTCCCCCCTTCCCCCCTCCCTCCCTCTCCCCTTCCCCCACTCTTGCTGTCTCTGTCTCAAACTTTAAAAAAAGAACGATTTGCAATTTTTCTTCTCATTAGACTGCTGAGTCAGTGAATCATCATCTACTTGGATACAATTGCAAATTCTAATGTTTGTATAACTAATTTTATTCTGTATGAATCGTTACGAGTATGGGAAACTATTAACTCCACATTAAGTAACTATTGGCTGTCTTTGGAATCCTGTTCTTGCCTTCAAGAAGCTTCCTGTTGAGTAACTTCAAGTGAATTTCTATTCATTAGGTACTTACAAAGGAATTAGCTATTAGCAGTAATAGTGGCCAGCTGGGAACAGGATGGTATATAATTAAATGATTGGCTGGGTGTGGTCCTCTGGGAGCTGGGCTCCTCTCTGTGGTGTGTGTTCCTTGAGCATCTGGCTGCATGTTTTAATTTGATGGCTGGTTTTGTGAGTTGGAGACTTCCTCGGAGGGGCAGCGTACTCATTCAAACTCATACACACAAAACCGCACGGGCTTTCTCCATTGGTAGAGAACCAAGCTGCTCTCTCTCCTCTCGAGAGTTCTTCCTACAGTGAGTGGGACCAAGAGTTGCTTTGATTTCATCCTCTGCTGCTGTTTACTTTTAGTTCTTTAGTAGCTTTTATTTGTAGCAAATCTACCTATTCTAACAATTATTGCTTAGCTTACAGTATTACAAGGTTTGTGAATGACTTTATATCTTCCCTTCATTTGGTGGACAACTTTATATCTGTTCTGCATTTTGCATCCTTTTATTAGGTCTCATTAACACTTAATCCTGAGAGAGTATTTTTCATCATCATAGCTAACATTTATTGAGCATTTATTAGTAGATGCTTTATGGGCATCTGATTGGCTCAGTCAGTAGAGATTCTTTTGATTGATTCGGAGAGAGGGAGGGAGAGAATCTTACAGAGATTCCATGCCCACAACTGTGAGATCATGAGTCAGGATTAACTGTGCCGCCCGTTGCCCCAGTCAGTAGAGACTCTTGATCACCAAAAAAAAAAAAAAAAAAAAAAAAAGGCGTTTTACATCTTTATTTGTACTTCCTAACTCTATGAGACTCATATTATTGTTCTCTATTTATAAATGAGAAAATTAGGGCCAGAAGTTTTAAGCAATTTGTGCAAGGTCACAAAGCTATGTGATAGCCAGGATTTGAACCCAGGTAGTCTTGGCCTCATAGCACAGATTTTTCAATCGTTATGTTGTGCCTCATTCTGCCATATTTCAAATTTTATTTACCCATACAAAGCTCTGGGCTCTGATTAGCATTATTTTATCAACAGGCTAGCCAGCTACACTTCATTTAATTGGAGTTTCCAGTCTGCATTTCTCCAGCATGTTCATAAATGTATCCAAGAGGCTACCATAAATGCCTTTCTAAATCATGATTCCAGAGTATTCTTTAGGATAATAAAGGAGGACATCACCCAGAAAAAGTTCTGTTGTTTAAAAAAAAATAAAACAATGGGGCGCCCGGGTGGCTCAGTCGGTTAAGCGTCTGACTTCAGCTCTGGTCATGATCTCATGGTTCGTGGGTTCCAGCCCCGCATCGGGCTCTGTGCTGACAGCTCGGAGCCTGGAGCCTGCTACAGATTCTGTGTCTCCCTCTCTGGCCCTTCCCCTCTCGAGCTCTGTCTGTCTGTCTCTTTCTCTCTCTCTCTCTCTCTCTCTCTGTCTCAAAAATAAATAAACATTAAAAAAAAATTTTTAAAACAAAACAAAAACTCTAGGTAAGGCTCTCAGTAGCTCCTTGGCCAAGGCATCTAACGTGCTCCTGAGACTCTTCAGAGTGAGATGCTGTGTAGCAAACAGCGTTCCCAGGACTTGGCCACACAGCCGTACTTCAAGGGACAGTTTAGGGGGTGGTGTTGTTCATAACACACTTTAGGAAAAGTTAGTCGTCTAATTCATTTGGTGGACAACGTGATATCTACCTTTCTATGCTTATTTATTGTGTCATGTAGCAGTTTCGACAGAAAATAAGATTAGATTTTTCTGGTTATCCAGTGCTGGTTTCAAATGATTTCTTCTGTCTACACAAACCTTTTATTTGTTAGTAATTGAAGAATTTTATTCCCTAGCGGACTGAATGGTCTGCGATTTTTGTTACCCATTTACTGTTTAGGGGATACTTTAAAACTGTTAATTGCACTCTGGTTTTCTGACACGTTCCCAGTTCAAACTTTACCGAGGACTAGTTAGTGGTTTGGAGTGCAACATCTTCCAAGTTTTTCCTGTGTCCTGGAGTGTAATTCCTCTGGGTTTGGGGACTTAAACTCATTTAAAGTGACTTTTATTAGGTCTATATATGTCTTAGGCTTGAATTCCTTTGTAATCATCTAATAACTACCCTTTCCAATTTGAAGATCAGCCTCGAGGTAAAAGGAGATTGTCACTAAATCTGAAAGATTCTTCTTTCTTTCTCTGGATCCATTTCCCTGAAGACAGTGGGGTCAAGTCCTTTCCTCTTCCTGCCTCACATATCCATAGAAAGCACAGTTCAGTTGACTCCTGCTTTGTTTTGTTCTAGCCTTCCTGGCTCTGAACCACTCTCTTTTGGTCACTTATCTCTTCCTTTGTCTTTAATGTCCCTTTAAAATCTCTGTTAAGAGCTTGTAGTCAAACAGCTAAGCACTAAATAGCACCACTGATATATGTCACAAACTCGGAGAAGGGAGTGATGGGTGAAAGCCAGAATGATCTCAGAAGGCTTCAGAGAGAGAATTAGATCTGGTGGGACGGATGGGATTTAGATAGGAAAACAGCATTCCAGACAAGGGGCCAAGGGAGGCAGAGGACGGAATATTCAAGGAATGGCAAGTAGTCTAACCAGAGTGGACATTATTCTATAGAAACAGCGGATGTAGCAGTTGGAGTTGGCTTTCGGCATAGTTTCTGGATGAAATTTTGGATAGAACCTAAAGCTGGTGTTTGTATCACAAAAAAATTGTAAAAACCCAAATATCCGATTGTATCAAAGATGTATATGGGTATGTGTTTTCATGAGTATGTAACGTGTTTATGGTTTTGTGAGTAGTTCAGCTGCGTGCTCTAAATGCTTTAAAGATCAAGTACGTTGCTGTTATGGCCATTATTTATGGCAGTTCTAAAAAGAATGTGGGAGCCAGGCTATGAATCATGGCAACATTTATTCTGACTCTTAAAACAAAAATCTTTATTTCTTGAGTAAGTACTCCCTTTCGGACACACACTTGATCTTTTAAACGTATGTCTTTCAAAATTAAGAGAATTGATACAAAATTCTGTATATGCGAACGTGACCTAGTCGACACTGATGAATCACTCGGTACCCTAAGTAGTGTAGATATATTCCTCTTAGAGTGAAATATTTATCTGATGGTTTTTGTATCTCTCATTTTCAGGTTGGCTCTAAAGCAGAAGTTGCTGAGTGTAAGGAGAAGTTTGCCACCTCGAAAGACCCCACAGTCAGTCAGACTTTCATGTTGGATAGGGTGTTCAACCCTGAGGGGAAAGCTTTGCCACCGATGAGGGGATTCAAATACACCAGCTGGTCCCCCATGGGTTGCGATGCAAATGGTAGGTGCCTCTTGGCGGCGCTGACCATGGACAATCGCCTGACCATCCAGGCTAACCTCAACAGACTCCAGTGGGTCCAGCTGGTCGATCTGACAGAGATTTACGGAGAACGTCTTTACGAGACCAGTTACAGACTCTCTAAGAATGAGGCTCCGGAAGGGAGTCTCGGGGACTTCGCGGAGTTTCAGAGGAGACACAGCATGCAGACTCCGGTCAGGATGGAGTGGTCGGGCATCTGCACCACTCAGCAGGTCAAGCATAACAACGAGTGCCGGGACGTAGGCAGCGTGCTCCTGGCGGTCCTCTTTGAGAACGGCGACATCGCCGTGTGGCAGTTTCAGTTGCCCTTTGTAGGGAAGGAGTCCATCTCTTCGTGCAACACGATCGAGTCCGGAATCAGCTCTCCCAGTGTTTTGTTTTGGTGGGAATATGAGCACAATAATCGGAAAATGAGCGGCCTTATCGTGGGGAGTGCTTTTGGACCTGTGAAAATCCTGCCCGTCAATCTCAAAGCAGTTAAAGGCTATTTCACTCTAAGGCAGCCTGTTGTCTTGTGGAAGGAGATGGACCAGTTGCCGGTGCACAGCATTAAATGTGTCCCGCTCTATCACCCTTACCAGAAGTGCAGTTGTAGCTTGGTGGTGGCAGCAAGAGGATCCTATGTGTTCTGGTGTCTTCTTCTGATCTCCAAAGCAGGCCTCAACGTTCACAACTCCCACGTCACAGGCCTTCACTCGCTGCCGATCGTCTCCATGACTGCGGACAAGCAGAACGGGACGGTGTATACTTGTTCCAGTGACGGGAAGGTGAGGCAGCTGATTCCCATTTTCACAGATGTGGCGTTAAAGTTTGAACACCAGCTAATTAAACTCTCGGATGTGTTTGGCTCCGTGAGGACGCACGGGATAGCGGTGAGCCCCTGCGGCGCGTACCTGGCCGTCATTACGACCGAGGGCATGGTCAACGGCCTCCACCCCGTTAACAAAAATTACCAGGTCCAGTTCGTTACTCTCAAAACCTTTGAAGAGGCAGCTGCTCAGCTCCTGGAGTCTTCCGTTCAGAATCTCTTCAAGCAGGTTGATTTAATAGATCTGGTTCGCTGGAAGATTTTAAAAGATAAACACATCCCGCAGTTTTTACAAGAAGCTTTGGAGAAAAAGATCGAAAGCAGTGGGGCCACGTATTTTTGGCGTTTCAAACTGTTCCTCTTGAGGATTTTGTATCAGTCGATGCAGAAAACCCCTTCAGAAGCATTATGGAAACCGTCCCACGAGGACTCCAAAATCTTACTCGTTGACTCCCCTGGGATGGGCAATGCCGAGGAGGAACAAGAGGAAGGCACTTCCAGACAGGCCAGTAGGCAGGGCCTTCAGGAGAGGAGCAGAGAGGGCGATCCCGAGGACCCCATCGACGACTCGCTGACCCCATCTGGAGACGCCGGGGGCCGGGAGCCGATGGAAGAGAAGCTCCTGGAGATCCAAGGGAAGATCGAAGGCGTGGAAATGCACTTGACCAGGGAGCACATGAAGCGGGTCTTAGGAGAAGTGTACCTGCACACCTGGATCACAGAGAACACGAGCATCCCCACCAGGGGCCTCTGCAACTTTCTGATGTCTGACGAGGAGTACGATGACCGCACGGCACGGGTAGGTGTTTCTAGCGGAAGCACGAGAACGGTAAGAGGTCTGCTTTGTGCATGAGGGAGAAGTGGTCTAAACCAATTCCTAACCCAACTTTGACTTCGATATTTTGTAAGGAGTTGATTGGCGTGAGGTGCAGGAGAATAAATAGGAAACGTGGATTAATGCAGAGGACATTTGCAAATCATACAAAAAAACATTTCGATGCTTCCTCCCACCGCGGCCTGATGGAGAAGCAAGGTTTGCGGGCTGAGATCCCCCGGCTGTGGATGAGCCGGAGGAGGCTTCGTTTAGCGAGTCGTATGTGGCTGGGCAGTGACAGCAGGGCAAATGTGACACCCTGCTTGCTTCCCTCCCTGTTTGCAGAAGGTTCTGGGGTTGGGAGACGGGGCGGCGGTGGCCGCACAGGGACTGCGCACATTTGGGAAGACTTGACGAGGCCTTTTGATGTAGTCAAGAAGGGCATGTCAAGTAAGCAGATTATTACTCATAATGTTTACTTTTACAAAAACTGGGCTTAATCTTTATTTTGGTTTAGAAGCATCTTAGAGCCTTATCCGAAACGTATTCCACAGAATTCAAGTTCCCTGATAGAACGATAGGGTTACATTCTGTCCTCCTCTTAGAGGCTCCCAGTGTACCTTATCCTTTTGATGGTTCTGGGAATTCCTGCAGAGAAGAAACCCTTTGACTTTGTGGACTTCATTGTTACCCTGACATCAGGGAACCTTTCTCTGTGAAGTAATAGCTCCTAAAATCCTGAAAAACTTTTGTTTCAAGGAATATACTTTATAGTAACGTATTCAGAACTACAAAAGCCCGTGCTCCTTTTTACTCTTAAGACTGACACTTCTTCTCACTGCCCAGAGTCTTAAAATTGAAGGCAATAGGGGCACCCGGGTGGCTCAGTCGGTTAAGCACCTGACTCTTGATGTCAGCTCAGGTCATGATCTCACGGTTAGTGAGTTCACACCCCGCATCAGCACGGAGCCTGCCTGGGATCTTCTCTCTCCCTCTGCGCCCCTTGCGTGGACGGTTTCTCTCGAAATAAATAAATAAGCTTAAATAAAATAAAATCGAAGGTAGTAAATTCAGGTATCTTCATGCCTAATGTTAAGCCACTCACAAACTCCTTGCTGCATTTTCTTGTTGGAAAGTGTGCATAGCCACCCCGAAATTATTACGCCTAGGATATCTGCGGTAAAATCTCAAGAGTAGTTACAATGTACTGTTCATGTAACTGATTTTTCATCTCCGAAAGTCCGCTCTTAAAAAGTATTCCACTGTGCTCCCAATCGCGAATTGCGAGGAAGTTTTCTGGACCTAGCAGGAGTGTTACAAGAGTCGGTGAAAGATTAACAAAACATTTTAGGAAGTACGTGGTGCAAGTTGGTGGTCGTAGTTTAGGTAATTGTCCAGGTGGGCAATGAGCACAGGAAGCCACTGGCATAGTCACGTGTTTCCAACAGAGCCAGGGGAAAGGAGGGAAGATGGCACCTCTGTTATCGGTAAAACTGAGTTTTGATTAGAAACGCTGCATTTCAGGGCACCCGGGGGGCTCAGTCGGTTGAGCGTCCGACTTCCATCCACTCAAGTCACCATCTCATGGCTCATAAGTTCGAGCCCCACATCCGGCTCTGTGCTGACAGCTCAGAGCCTGGAGCCTGCTTTGGATTCCGTGTCTCCCTCTCTCTCTGCCCCTCCCCTGCTCCAGCTCTGTTTCTCTCTCTCTCAAGAGTAAATAAGCATTAAAAAAAAATAAACACTACATTTCATGTCTTTAAAAAAATCCCACTATATACATGAAACGAACCTTTTCAAACCTAGCGCGTTGATCTAGTAATTACAAATTGTTTCTGAGATTCTCAGCCTGATATGTTGGTGTAGTTAAGACTATCACTGCCACCCGCCACCCCCAGCATTTTTAGGCATTTTTCCCCCTAATTGTTCTTGCCTGTAACCTACTAATAATACAGCTACATTGTGCATGTGTTTTGATACAGATTACATACATCAATGTGCTTTATGCATAAAAAGGGTAAGAATTCTTGTCCTCCCAAGAATAAGTATTTGCCCCTTGGAAGGAACAGTATCTCCCCCATTGGGAATGTAGGAGTTACACTAATACAGTTGGGCTTGCACAATCAAGGCTAGTGAGAACAAACGTGGAAGCACTTCTTCCTTGTGTAAAACTGGAGTGCGTCTCTCCTGAAGGAGTCCGGAGTAGGTTTTGTCATACCGCTGTCCGCGTGTTTGACCTGTCCGGAAAAGAAGGGAGGGGTGGTTGTCACTGCATGAGGGACCAAAAATTAGAATTCTTAAGGCTAAAAAACCTAGAAAGCCAAAAGGTAATGGGCTTTAGATTTGTAAATTACGTACTGAGTAGGCCAGACACCCTTTGGAGCTGTTAAGATACCCTTCAGAACTTCAGTGAGCTAATTTTAGTGAGTGGCTGAAGGTGAGTTCTTCCGCCAGAACTTAAGCGTAAATGGATTAAAAAGCTTGAAGGACCTTACCTCCTAGTAAGACGAGGAAGTTCTAGAGGAAGTTCTAAAGGCTCGTTGTATCCATGCCTGCAAAAGATGTAGCCAGTGAAGGTTTTTTTCAACAAAGTAATGAAGTAGATACCTTTTTTTAGACTTTGATTTTTCCTGTGCTGTGATCCTAATGAAGCAGAGAAAAGCCGAAATAGGGACCAGCTCTAGAGCCTGTGCTGTCAACCTCTCCACGGGGGGCCCACCGCCCCTCCGCAGGGGGGCCCAGTGGGTCACAGATGGCAGGCTGCTAGATCAGATTGGTCATGGGTCTTGGGGCTATCCAAAAGGGAAATGATTATTTTTTAATCCTGCTTATACTTTGTAAGCCTCTCTTAAAGAACGGACGTTTGTACAATCTTACAAAGTTAGCATTGCACAGAATACTTCACCCGTAGACTTTATGCTTTCCCTTCTTAAGTCATTATAAAGAATAGCTAAATACTTTGTCTTCTAACAGAACTCTGAATTCCTGGTTTCAGAAGCTGCTAAAACAAGGCAAGTGGTAAGATTTTGATTTTCAGAACAGTTTTTTCTTTAGTGGCTAGCATTCACCCTGTTACCAGAGGGTCCCTCAATGAATTTAGTTTACTCAGCTAGTCAGCACGTGGAGAAGGTCTGGCTTTGTCACGTTCAGACACCATGAGCGGCCTGCGTGGAAACGCCCATCTCCCATCCATACGGCATATGTTTTCCTTCCTCCACTGGGTCAGTAGGCTTTTTCTTTGACAAGTCTTACACTCACCCCACTAAACGTTGCCGACTGCTTTGTCTCATTAGGTGCTGATTGGACACATCTCAAAGAAGATGAACAAACAGACCTTCCCTGAGCACTGTAGTTTGTGTAAAGAGATCTTGCCCTTCACAGATCGCAAACAGGCAGTCTGCTCCAATGGCCACATCTGGCTCCGGTAAGCCATTGTAAGCCAGCCCCTGCTTTGTGCACCTCTTCCAGGTTTGTGCCGCACTGAGCGCGGTAAAGTGTGTCTAAAACATGTCGCCCCTGCCACTCGGTTGGAGAAAAGCCACTACCAAAAAGCCAGGCATAGACTTTTTTCATCGGTCTTACTAAGGCCAGACGCTCTCTAAAGACCATGTTTTTACCGCCTGACATACAGAGGGCTTTCTTTATTTTGGCGATACGGTTTTCCTTTGAAGGAGCATTAAGATTGTAAAGTATTACAAAAGTAGTATCTGTTGAAGTTAGTGGAATGTAAAAGAGGTCGTGCACTCGTTTGGGTCCGACTTTATACTGAAAGGTGGAAGTCTTCCTGCTCTCACTGGAAGAGGGCATCTTGGTGTGCTCAAATCCGACAGACCCATGAGCCGCGTTCGACACCGGGCGTCACTCCCCGGCTTGCTCCTTGAAGCGCCCGCGTCTCCCGGCTTCCTGGACGCCATCCTCCCTGGTTTCCTTCCGGCCTCTGACGCTTCGTTCTTGTTGTCTTTGCTGATTCTGCTTCGTCCCCTGGAGATCCATCCTGGACCTGCTTCTCCTTTGTCAGCACTTCCCTGGCGGTCACACACCACCTGTCCGCGGGTGACTTAAACGGAGAGCTTTAGCCTGAATCTCTCCCCCGAAAGCCAGACTTTCGTGTCCGACCACCTGTACAGTGTCTGTGTTTGGACGTTTAACAGGCGTTTCCAGTTTGCATCCAGCCTGTTCTCACCGCCTCCGCCTCCCCAGTCCTGGTGAAGACACCATCCTCCCTTGCCGGGGTGACGTAGTTATCTCCCAGCAGGTGTCCCCGCCTCCTCCCATGCCCTCCGGTCTGTCGTCAGTGTGGCCATGATTGTGATCCTACTAAGACTTCATCCGTTCATGTCACCCCTCTCTCCGCTCAGAACTCTCCAGAGGCTGCCCATTTGGGATGAGTAAACACCAAAACCCTTTTAGTGACCAAGACTGCACAGCCTGGCCCCCATCCCCTCTCTGACCTCCTCTCCTGTGCTTCTCCGCCTCGCTTGCTTCACTCCAGCCCACTGGCCTCAGTGCTCCTCAGGTACACAAGGCACCCCTCCTCCTCCGGGATGTCTGCACTGCCATTCTCGCTGCCTGGCAATGCTCTTCTGACCAGTGTCCGCGTGGCTTCCTCAGGCGTTCCTTTCTCGGTTAGGCCTCTTTCCTGGCCACGCTACCTGGAACCGTAACCCCTGCTGGCGTCCCCTGCCTCCTGGTTTTCCTGTCGCTCTTCCTTGCCTTGCTGTCCTCCCTAGCAGTCACCGCCTCTTCATAGATGTTTACTGTTTGTTTCTCCCTCTCCCCTGGGATACAAAGCTCCATGAGGACGGGGAATTTTGTGTCCACAGCTGTTCCTAGAACAATGCCTGGTCCTTGGTAGGTACCCATTCCGCCTGCCCTTTGTAGCCTGGTCCTGATGGGTGTTTAGCGAGTGGTCACAGGACAGGGCCGAACCTGGGGACGTCTCTTCATGTCCCGTCTGTCTGCACCATTGACTTTGTCTTCTGTACCTTTCAGGTTTTCCCCATTGTACTGTCACATCCTTAAACACAGTGCTTAGATCTAATCTTCAAAATCACATACAAGAATAATTTGCCATATGATACCTGATCGTCTTTTTTAACATGTCAGAAATTCAAAATATGGACAGGTATGGACAGAGTAAACGCTTTCCCAGTGACGCAAATGGCCAACAAGAAGTGGCAGCGACTGGACTGGAAGCTTTGTATGTCTTGGCTCAGCAACCTGCCCCTGAGCGGGGACCCTCACTAAGGGTGGGGCAGCGCAGGTGTGCAGAGGGCCACCCTGTTGCCATGCGCGTGAGCGCCGTTTCCGTGCTTCGCTTGGTTAGCGGATGGTTTTACGGGAACTGTGTGGCGAGTTGCTCCTGACGATCCAGTCTGTGTTCTCTCAGGTGCTTCTTAACCTACCAGTCCTGCCAGAGTCTGATCTACAGAAGGTGTTTGCTCCACGACAGCATCGCCCGCCACCCAGCTCCAGAAGGTGAGTGCTTGCCCGGCCTTGGGAGGGTGGCACTGGCTCAGCTCGGGTCAGGCTCCGCCCTGCAGGATCTTAGGCCACTAGGGACCGTCAGCAGGCTCATTCTGCTCTTTGCAGTCTTATCATGAAACCACAACTAATGGAAAAATGAGAACTGGAATATGTCATGTGGAAGGATATAGTTACTGCACGTTGGCATGTGAGCAGGGCTGCAGTTTGCTGTTCCGTTACTGCAAACGAATCATTCATTCAGAAAAATGTCAGAGCTTGTGTTAGATGGCACGTGTCGATTATATTTGGATGGAGATTCTACAAATGATGAGGTATACGAAGACAGCAGTGCTAAGCCAGAATATTCGGTGTGTGCTTGGACTCATCCTTCTAAAAGCCATGACGGGATTTTCCTGGTTAGCCTGTATTCTCTTTCCTGATGGGCCCGGTGACAAAGCCCACATTTCTGAGATGATGAGTTGGAAGTAAGATCATAGAGGCGGGCAAGGAATCAGTGACTTAAATAGTCACACGAACGTCAGATTCATGACCCAAAGCTCATTCACATCACATCGCACTCTAACCAAAAAGGCTAACTAGACATAAGCGTATATAATTATCTACATGTTTGGGGGAAATTTGTGGTCTCGATGAACTAAAACAAAACATTCTCCACAAAACTATGCCCTTTTTCTTGATTTTTACTCCAAACTGGCTAACGTCTCATTCTGAGAAGTTGGTGTGCTGGCAGCTTGTGTTCTTTTTAAGTTGTTACTATGGAACAACTGTGGAAAATGTAGCCACATACAAAAGTAGAGAGTATAATAAATCCTCATGTAGCCATCATTCAGAAATTGTCAGCTCATGCCTTTTTTTTTTTTTTTTTTGATGTTTATTTATTTTGAGACAGAGAAAGTGTGAGCGAGGGAGGTGCAGAGAGGGAGGATCCCAAGCAAGGCTCCACACTGTCAGCACAGAGCCCGATGCAGGGCTCGATCTCACAGACCGGGAGATCGTGACCTGAACCCAAATCAAGAGTGGGACGCTTAACCGACTGAGCCCCCCAGGCACCCCAGCTCGTGGCTTTTTGTTCTTTCATCTGTAGTCCCCCATTCGCTTTCCTCCTCTTACTGCGTTATTTTGAAACAAATTAGAGGGAACTTTAAGCACTCACTGCAGTTGAGAATTGGTATGTTTACACAGGAAATCAGGAAAAGATTGAGAGAAATCAAAGAAACGAATCCACCTGCCAAATTGACCTTGAGTTGAGCTACATACAGCTTTAGGAAGAATGAGAATCTATGGGTCTGGAGAGCAGTCGTACAATAAAGCACTTACAGATTAGGGGAGTTTTTAAAGGGGGAGACGGTGTTGAGCCAGTGTGGTCATGCTTTTTTCCAAGTAATACATTTAAAAAAAATACCATTACTGTAATTTTATAAAAGGATATCTTAGGGGCATCTGGGTGGCTCAGTCATTTAAGTGTCCGACTTCAGCTCAGGTCATGATCTTGAGGTTTATGAGTTCAAGCCCCGCATCGGTCTCTGTGCTGACTGATAGCTCGGAGCCTGGAACCTGCTTCAGATTCTGTGTCTCCCTCTCTCTCTGCCCCTCCCTTGCTTGTGTGCTCTTTCTCTCTCTCTCCCTTTCTCTCTCTCTCTCTCTAAGATAAATAAACATTAAAAAAAATTTTAGCATTAACAGTGTACTAAGGCTATGTTCCCAGAACAAAGTACAGTCCCCGTCCTTGAACTGAATAAGTTCAGCTGTATGAATCATTATTCATTACCCTTCTCTTCCTGTTCCATCATAGAGGGATGAAAATTTCATCGCACACTTAGCTTTGGGAAGCACAGATCTAGTCCAGCTGGTCTAGGATGTTGGCGCGAGGTGCTCTGAGGACGCAGAGCCAGGACCAGGCCTCTTGTGCGTTCACGCTGTCCGGCCAGGCCTCAGCCCACCCGCTCCGAAGCCGACACTCAATGCCACTTGTCTTCCTTTGCAGATCCTGACTGGATTAAGAGGTTACTGCAAAGCCCTTGCCCTTTCTGCGATTCTCCCGTCTTCTGAACGTCAGCGGTGGGAAGATGGGAAGGGCACATACTCTGTTACAGAAAATGCCCTCTGGCCTGAAGACGTAGGACGCGCTGGCTGATCCCCGCCTTCGGGTGGCGAGGCTCTCTCCAGGAGTGTAGACAGGGCCCTGGGAACTCATTTCTGAAGCACGGTCTCTGTCTCCGGGGACTAAGGGATTTCTTTGAAACAACTGAATGCAGAGATTTTAAGTCATTCTGAGATGAACATTAGCCCCCCGCCTCCTCACCCAGTGAGGAACACTTATTTTTCAAGTGTTTTGACTGAAGCGGTTTGAACCACAAGAATGCCCTATCATCTCTGGGAACAGAACGATCTCTTCTAGAGAGTTGGGGTAAGGGCCTCGCTGGACCAAGTTGGGCTTAACGCTTGCCTTGGTGCCGAGCCGCTGCTCCAGAGAGCTTAAGCGCGCGGTGCATGGTACGCGGTATTCCGGCACACGTTAAAAGTGTTGGAAACAGCACAGGGTCCTGATGCTTTGTTCCGAACAAACAGCCACAGATCTGTATCCCGAGGATTCCTGTTTCTCATGCATATGGAAACCATTCTCATAGAACTGGATTTTTAAGAGGTTGAAGCCAAGACTAAAGTTGGCTTTAATGTGTCAAAAGATCAGGTGATTCTCCTAAGTTAATAATTGTGACTTATTTTTAGTGAGCTCCCACGTTAGCAGGTTTCCTGTCCTTTGTCCTTAATGTGTAAAGGACATCTGGTATTCCCGTTCACCCGTGACACCTCCCTGCTTCAGACTGACTGTCACAGCCTACGTGAGATTTTTGTACGTAGAAGAAAAAGAATATTTTCTCCTTAAGACTTGGAGTGTTTTTAATGTTGACATGTCCAGACATTTCATTTATATCCAGTATGAGAACGTGCAGTCCATCTAAAGACTTCCAGGAAACTTCCAGAAAGCAGTGGGCAGCCCAGACGTGCTCTGGTGCCACAGGTGTGTGCGGCTCAGTAGACGGGAGCCTGGGACTTCCTCCTCAGTATAAAGGTCCTTGGTATTTGTAATACTGGTATTTTCCTCTGGGCTGTTAAGAGGAGCTGTTAGACATCAATTGGCCTTAAAGTCCAAAACTAAAGATGGACATTCAGGAATGACAGTGTTGCCAGATTACAAAGTAAGTGTCCTAGGGATTGGTGCTATTCAACAGGACTGCGATGCCCACAGCTCGAGATGGTGCGTATTTCTGGGAAGTTGGATAGGAAATACAAAATGTGAAATTGCCACTTCTGTCCCATGCTGTCTGGCCTTCATTCTGACATTTATTGCTGCCTTTCTTGTGATCGCTCAGAGAAAGACATCTTGGCCCCGCTTCAGAAACGCTTGCTGTTTGGACGAGATGCCCCCGGACGCCCCCCACGCCACTGCATTCTTGCCCCTCCGCTCGCGTGTCGAGAGCCAGGAGCCCTTCAGAGGCGCTTCCGGTCTGCTTTGAAATGTCTTTGGTTTCCTGTTCTAATCTTGCTTTGTCTCCTGAGTTCAAATCTGTATTTTCTGGAGTCTTCTGATCCTTCTCCTCTTGGTGACTTCAAGAATAGTGTTGATCCAGATGCCAGCGTCTGGCACGTTAAGTTGGTTTTCAGGAAAGAATCGGGCGGCATTAAGGTCATGGGTGGGTGACGCAGCTCAGAAGGCGGTGTGGCCGTGGTCGTTTGTGCCTGTAGCTGTTGGACATGACAGCAAATAGGAGGGTTTGAGAAATTGAGACCGCGTCAAGGAATTATTGCAGTTTTCATAATCATGGGATGCTTAGTCTCGCATATTTTTGGTTCCAACCAGGGTCAGTGTTCAATTTGTTCCGGTTGGGGACTTCTGTGCTGCTGCCATTTAAAACTTACATTAAGTTTTCATTTAAAACAGTTGTACATTTGGGGGGAATTTAACTCTTGGGAGCTAACCAGAAGGGTCTCCCAAATTATTTTGTATGTCCGTGTAGGAATAAACATGGCAACTGTTGGGCTAGAACCTGGCTTGTCTCTGCGCGGGACTAGGCCTGGGGGCATTCTTCAGATTCTGAAACCCACCCGACCCCCGCTCGGCCCGCGTTTCTGCGTGGAGCCGGGCGGTCTCCCCCTCTTCCAGCCCCACCCCCTCAGCCACGGAGGCTGGCGTGAGCTCGTGGCAGCATCACAAACGCGGTCCGCTTCCGACTTCACAAAGAGTCAGAGCACCTGATGACAGAGCGCCGGTCAGTGGGACCTTGGGAACGCAGGGGTGACCCCTGGAATCTTCCGGCTCATTGTCTCTGGCGGCTTAAACTTGTCATGCCCTCCGTGCTTCCTCACATCTGCCTGATCTGGTTAGTGGATTTTGAGTTTCTCTCGGCTGTCACTGTAGCAACCGTTTCAGAAGCGGTAGAAGCCACGGTGTCGCGCTGCTTGGGAGCACGGGGGCGAAGACTGTGTGCAATTAGGCCTTTTCAGCTACACCATGTTGCATTCGGGAGTCTGATAGCCACACCTGGATCGCGCTCTTTCCGCCCGGGGTTAATTTGTCCCCATTACTCTAGATAAGAAATTGATAGCTTGTTATGCTCGGGATTCATTCTGAAATCCTCACGTGTCCACCACCCAGACTTCAAGCAGCCTCGACCTACTATTATATCTGCCAGAACTACCAATTATTTTTCAGTGTCAGGACTTATTAGAACCACTGGCGAAGCGTGTGGTTGAGCGTGACATTTTTCTGCCTCTCTCTAAGAAGTTTTTGGGAATGTTAATGTTGAAACGTGCGGGTTGGACCTGTTAGCGAGTGTCGCGGGTTAATCAGGTGAACGGAATGTTAAAAGGTAGTAATGGAATATTAAAATATATTCTGTTGTAACTAGAACGCTATCAGCTAAGAAGCAGAAGTTGGTGGTTATTGGTGCTTGTCACGGGGAGTTTTAAGGAACACCTGCTCCGCTTGCAACAGTCAAACCGCTTCCGAGTTTAGTGACTTTACCGCAGGAATTAACGCCACCGGTCCAGGTCCAGAGCCTTCTTGCTCCTGATTCCTGTCTCTTGCCTGTCCTTCCTCTTGATTTCCCTTCCTCTGGTTTTCTCAGCTTTAGGACACGTCCAGAGCTAGCAGATTTCATGCTTGGAAGAACGACAGATCAGTGATAAAATCTGTGCAAATTAAATCACACGGTAGGTCTCCCTTCCCAGGAGAGACGGCATCACACAGTGACTTCTTTCTAAGGGTAACAGTGTTAGTTGTTAGCTTGGTAAACTGTATCTGGTTTTCTTCGAAACTCTTGGTTATTTCCGTGGCAGAGTGCTCAGCAGCTCCTGGCTGGGCTTTGGGGTAGAGTCTGCTAAATGTTAGCTCCTTACTCTACCCACCCCCCTCCCCAAGCCAGCATTGTCCTGACAAGCAGAACTTCTGGTGACGCCAAGCCGGACGGGTTGTATGAGAAGTCAGCCGGCCTAAGTTTTTCTAAGGGAAAGGTATATTCTGCCCTTTTTTGTTTTTTTGTTTCTTTTTTAAAGAGATTGGGCGGTGAAAACAGCCAATAGGCAGAGAAATGAATGAATGTCTTAATGTTAGCCCCCCGTGGACCCTTGAGGGCGTCCCCGTGGCTCCCGTGATCAATCACGAACACACCTTTCTGCTCACACGCTCCCTTTCTGTGTGTCCGTGGAGTTGCACAGTTCGGTGAGGCTCCAGTGTGTCTCAAGAATCTGACCTCGTCCCTCAAGGTTGTCGGTTTTACGGGTGCCTCTAAAAGATCTAACTGCGGTGACTTGTTTTCATGTTAGTCGTTAGTGGAAGCATGCACAGCTTCAAGCGGAGTAGGTGTGTGTCTCAGGTCTGATAGTTATTAAACTTCAAACTGCTCTTTCTTGAGGCTAAGAAAGGTTTGCGGAGTTATGATCTTCACGCTTGCCAAGATGATACCTGCTATTTAAAGTGATCCCAGGGGCGCCTGGGTGGCTCAGTCGGTTTAGTGTCCAGCCCTCTGATTTCTGCTCAGGCCATGATCTGATGGTTCATAGGATTGAGCCCCACATCGGGCCCTGTACCGACAGTGCGGAGCCTGCTTGGGATTCTGTCTCCTGCTCTTTCCCTTCCCCGCTCTCTGTCTCTTCCTCTCTCTCTCTCTCTCTCTCAAAATAAAAAACGTTAAAAGAAACTTTTTAAGTGATTACAGAGCATGTGAAATCTGACTGTCCTTAAGTGGGATTAAGTCAAATTTGCAAAATACAGAGTTGTTCCTAATGGTCTGAAATACCATAGCGTCACTGTCCTGATGAAACAGCGGGGTTTTTCAGAAGACCGGGCACTCGTTTCCCAGGTGCTGCTGTAGATCAGTATCAAGCCTTCTAGCCAGGCTGAGGCTGGTAGGCAGGCTGCGGCCTCCCTCTGCCAATGTACTCTGTGTTAGAGCAGGGCTGCTTCTGAAAACTTGCTGTGTTTCAGCCAATCAATTTAAGGGGGGAATGGCTGTTAAAAAAAATATCCTATAAAGAAGCTATTCCTTTTAGAATGGGACTGCTTCTCCCCCAGTGTCTTTATCTGATTAGGTGACTCAGGTTTTCTTACCTTGCTTTTTTTTTTTTTGACTTATAATTATACTCGGGGTGGGCGGGTCTTAATATACAGCCTGAGGTCCCAGTCGGTGAATGAGTTCATTCAGGGCAGGATTGTTCAGATGGCCCACACGGCGGTGCCATTCGTTCCAGGCTGGGCGGGAGCTGAAAAGGAGGCAAGATGATGCCCGCCTCCCGACGCGGTGCAGGCGGAGCCCGTCCAGGTGAGCTGCCGTAACCGGGCCGGGGAGGTTCATTTAAAGTTCGGCACTCTAAATCTTGTTTGTTTCCATGGTAAAAATCTGCTTCCCTCGCCATCACGACATCCCGTTACTCTCGCAGAAAGATCCCGTAAGGTGGTCGGGCCGGACCCCGGAAGAGGTGGCAAAATGGCTACGAGACGCTTTCGTGCTTTATCGGTTTTACGTTTGGCGACCAGACTGCTGGGGTGTCGCGCGCTTTGGTCTGGGTGCTAATGCAAAATTAAAAGCAAAGATGGGTTATTATGGCTTCTTCAGGACTTTGACTCAGATTTGTACTTTACGAAAGGGACATGAATATCAAACCTGTTCATACAGAAACAAGACCGCATAGAAAAATTAGTGTGTTGTGTATAGTGATACATAGTTTATGTTTACCCAATGCCTGTGCTAATCTTCGTGCTCAGCTTTGAATTATATGTATGTTCACATAGGACTTTTTTTTTTTTTTTTTTTTTTTAAATGAAAAGAACAGGCATCTAAAATCTTAAGGTTAGAGAGAGAGAGTTTCTCGGTGCTTACCATCTGGTTGGGTGGTGTGGTTTCGACTTTTGGCATTTAAAGGAAACTTTAAGAACAGGAACACCTCTGGCCTGGAATACCCCGCATCCAGAAAAATTGGTTGCTTCTCTGCACTGTATATATGTACATAGTGTTCATGATTAGATTGTAAGCTCCTCAAGGGCAGGGACTGTCTGCTTCATCTTGGTAGTTCCTGCGGCACCTAATGTCAAGTGCCTTGCACGGAGTAGGTGCTCCTGATGCGTAGAATGAGTCACTTCCTGCCACCTTCAAGACGGAGCATGGTTCCCTTTTTCCAGCGCGTTCAAAACTGCGAAGACTGCTGACCCGAAGAGGGCCAGAGTCCCGCCTGGGTTCGAACTGGGCTTCCTGGGTTGAACCAGGCCACGCCACATCATCAGCACTCGTTCGCCGCCTTTTCCTGAAGCTCATATCCCAGTGTCCTGAGCCTTTATTTAATACTAGGGCAAAGGTTGCTGGGACAAGTTTGAAGTGGAGAAGAGTGGAGAAAAAACAAAGAGGAGGTTGTGGAGGGTGTGTTGTCGGCGTACAGCCCTGCGGGGCAGTCTTTCTTTAGTCACTGCTCAAGAAGGAAAACCTAACAGGTACTCGTTTCCTTTACCGGTCAGCTGGTTGGCCGGCTTTCCAGTTAATGAGAGATGGGTGGTTTTTAGCTTTTTCCCACTTTGGACGCCCCTCAGTTGCTCGTGTGCTTCTAGTAAAGTTGCTGTGAATATCCGGTGCTGTACATAACGGCAGTTTTGTAAATGTGGAACGACCTCGAACGTGTGGTGTTTTGTATGCAGAGCCGCAGTATTATCTTGGCCACTTTTTTATTCAAAATAAATAAATAACAGAATTGTTTGTATATTGTGTGCATACTTTGTCAGGTTCACATGGTTTGTAGCAAAGTCTAGAAACCTCCTCAGGCCCAGCACCATCACCAGCAGCGGTAAGTAATGCCCAGGCACGAGTAGAGGAGGAGGAAAGAGCCGTGGGTGTTAAAGAAACGCCAGTAGCAAGTACGGCAGAATCCATTCAGTGTGCCTTTGGTTTATTCCAGAAAAAGGTACGAGGAACGTAAGAGGAAGTAATCAGAGCTTCGGTGTGGCGTGGGACACCGTATGTCCTCGGCAACGTCAGCTACGTAGGACCTGGTGAGTTTGTAAACGAAGTTCTGATTGCAGGATTTCAGCAGCGACAAACTCGTAACTCGGAGCCCTGCCGAGAGCAAAGCGAGAGACGGAACAGGATGAGAAAACGAATGACCCTCCTCAAAGTAATAGTAAAACTGCTGAAAATCAAAGGCAAAGAGAAGGCTTTGAAGCAGCCAAAGAAAAAGACATCACTTTAAAAGGAGCAGAAAGAGAAGGTACCTTAAAAGGGGCAGTAGTAAGGCTTCAAGAAGAATTCTGGATGCGGACGGGAAAGTGGGAGGGCTGCAGAGGGGCGGGAAGACCGCAGCTTCCAACCTAGAATCCGCAACTCCATGAAAATGCCCTGTAAATGAAAAGTACAGGGGTGCCTGGGGGGGTTCAGTCGGTTGAGCGTCCGACTTCGGCTCAGGTCACGATCTCCCAGTTCGTGAGTTCGAGCCCCATGTTGGGCTCTGTGCTGACGGCTCGGAGCCTGGAGCCTGCTTCCGATTCTGTGTCTCCTTCTCTCTCTGTTCCTCCCCCGCTCACACTCTTTGTCTCACAAATAAACATTAAAGTTTTTATTAAAGAGGGGCACCTGGGTGGCTCAATCGGTTGAGCGTCCGACTTCAGCTCAGGTCATGATACCACACTCCGTGAGTTCGAACCCACGTCAGGCTCTGTGCTGACAGCTCGGAGCCTGGAGCCCGTTTCGGATTCTGTGTCTCCCTCTCTCTCTGCCTCTCCCCGGCTCATGCTGTGTCTCTCTCTGTCTCAAAAATAACTAAAAACATTTAAAAAAATTTAAAAAAAATTGTAAAGAAATGAAAAGTCAGATGTTTTCAGGCAAAAACGGGAAATAACGCATCACCGCCAGATCAGCACTAAAGGAAATGCTAAAGGGGGGGGGGGGTGGTGAGTGGGGGGTGGAAGGAAGATCCAAGAAGCTGCAAGGACTGGAGAGCTGGAGGGCAAGGGGCGGGCGGACACCAGGTACAAAGTACCAAGTCCCGAGAGGTTCTGAGACGAGGCAGGAGTAACCACCTGAAGAATAATAAGAAGGTGTGTGATTCAGCTAACAAACGGGGGAAAACTAGAACTTTTTTAAAATAACCCCAAACAGGAGACAGAAACCTAAGATGGACTAGGCTGGGAAAATGAAAAGCAATTAAGATCATCGGTTTACACCCGGTGCAGCGCTAATTACGTGAAATGTGAATGAACAAGGGATCCAAATAAAGCAAGGGTTGACAGAAAAACCATGTTGCTCGGAAGTGATACATGGGAAATATGTAAAAGTTTATAAAGTACAGAAGCTTTTAAGGCGTGGAAAAGGTAGCTGAGGTTCCACTCTGCCCCCCCCCCCCCCCCCCCCCCCGCCCTCAGGCCCCTTGCCATAGATTTTCCTTCTACACGGGCGATCAGCCCGACACACGGTACTTTGAAACCGTGGCCCATCTTGGCTCTGGCAATCTGGGGAGCGGGTTCAGGGGTCTGGGAAGTGCACGGCGGAGGTGCCCACAGGATGGGTTTCGTTGCTGGGCTTGCGGGCGGCCTCCGTTGGGTGAGCGGCGGGAGGGCGGGAGGTCCCTGCTGTATCTTCTCGGGGCTTGGGCACAGGAGTCCGGAGGGTCACAAACCTTCGGTGCGCAGGGCTGGTGTCCCTTCCTGCACATCCAGGAAGCATTCCCTGCCCCCGTGCCCATGGCTCCTTTAGCAACGACCCTGGTGCAGCCCTGCGGGTGACCAGTTTGCTCAGCTTGTGTTTGCCCGATAAATGTATTTCTTTTTTAAAGTGGTTCATATGTATGGTTGTTTTTTTTTTTTTCTTTTTTTTTCCCCACTCCCATCTTTGGAGAAGATTTTCACAGGATATAGCAAGGGGGAAAATTTTCTGCTTCTTCTCCCCAGCTCCCCAACACATTAAAATTCTGGTTCCACTGTTTTCTGGCCTCCATGGTTTTAAGTAATCTCCCCCCCTAAATGTAATGTCTTTTGTTCTCTCTGCTTCTCCTATCTTTGTTCAGTTTGTCCGCGGCTTCGGTAACTGTGCTCCGGGTGCCGAGGCTGGGATTTGAGCTTCCTGCCTCGAGATCAATGGCTCTCTGTGGGTCTGAGGCCTTTCTCCAGCACAGGGGGCTCGCCTGGCCGCACCCAGAGGTGCGGGGGAAATGAACACCCCCTCGGGGAGCAGGGACCTGAGATCACAGCTCATTCTCACGGCCTGTTCTGGGGGCAGTGAAAGCAAAGCGATTGGTCCCAGAGGCAGCCCTACAGAGCAGCCGCTCGAGATGGGATTCCGGAATCGGTTCACTTGCCGGTCAGTTGGCAAGAGGTAGCACAGCGCTGGTGGGACGTCCCGGGAGCTACCGACAAGTGTGCACGCAGAGCAAGATCTCCCGGCCTCAAGCCGGGCTCCTGGTAACTCAGATCTGGGAGGAGGACCCGAAAAGACCTGAATCCCCAGATTCCCTGGAATCCCGTCGGCCAGCAGACTGGTTCCGTCCCCCTCGCTAAGGGGGAGCGTCTCTGATGGCCAGGAGGCCTTGCTGAGGTCACCCGCAGCCTCACAAGATGGAATATTCCCTCATCCAGATCTGTCTTCACCCCCCTCATCCTCTCTAGGTCAACACTGGGGTTGATTTCGGCCTCGCCCACGTGGGGAGTCACAGTCACTGCCATGGGGGAACACGGCGGCCTCCCCAAAGGGCTGCGGAAATCAGGGAGTTTGGGCTGAGTGGGGGGAGACCAGAGGCCTTGCAGGGAAGCCTGCGGGCGTGGGAGCCCGCTGGGGGACCCTGGCGAGGACACCTAGACGCCGTCCTGTAAGACGATGGCGGCCGATTGACGCCTCAGGCCGCAGCAGCCTTTGGTGCTCGGTGCCAGCACGGCCTCCATGACAGTGCAAGGGACAGATGGGCAGCACTCGGGAACAGGCTCCTTGAGGCCAGAGGACGCCCCTCAGGCTAACGACAAGGGGTGGGCGCTGGGGTCAGCGAGCAGCTCGGTCGTGACCGTCCCCTTTAGGCCGGGCGTGAGGTCAGAGTTCCTGCCAAGCGATTGGCCTTCCAGGCGTCAAAGGTGACAGGATCAGGACAGAGCAGAGGCCCAGCCATGGGGGCACCGAGCCGCTGAAGGTCAGGCGCTCTACCCACCACACCCGGCAGCCTTGTCACCCGGGGCCCCGTGACAATGGCTGACGAACCAGGAGGTCCTTACCGGTGGGACGGCCCAGCAGACAATGAGGGGACCGTTTGATTTTAACCAAAAATGCCGAGGCAGCAGGCTGGAACCCCGTTCTGTGGTCATGTCCCCAATCCTGGGGTTCACCTTCCGGATGGATCTCAGCACTCTCAGCAGAAGCCCCCCCCGCCCCCGCCTGCCACTTGCCCCGGTGAGACTCACCGGAAGCAGTCCTGCGGCTCAGGTGGGCTGTGGGGGGTCACGTCACCCCGACAACGTACAGATCGTGGCGGCGGCAGAACCCCGAGTCAGGGGTGACTTCAGCTCCGCTTCTCCAACTCTGTCCTCTCTGCTCATCCGCCTCACCCGCAGGCTGGCAGCCACACGTGTCCCCTGAGGCGCGAAACTGCCCCCCAAAGTGGGTCCCGGCCCGGGTTGCACTAGGGCGGCAGGAAGGGTTCTCAGCTTATCAACTCACGCCACCCGGGCTACTGACCCCGCTTTTCCAGGGGCCCCCACGCTGTCCCACGCCACCGCGCCTTCCCCGCCACCCCCACTGCTCACGTCCTCTCGGGAACAGGAACAGGCAGGTGTTTCGACTGCTGCCAGCGAAGGAGTGGGTGACACTATCCCCCCGACAGTGAGCATTTCCTGGCCACCAACACGGCTGAGCTTTCTTGGCGCATTTGGCTGTTCACGTTTCTTTCTGCAAAATGCCCCGTCGTGCCCTTCTCATTTGTTTCTCGTGGGTCACCTGCAGGTGTTGCCACTCAAGCCTGTTTGAAACGTATTCAGTTTAGAGATCAACACAGAATACGTACAACAGAGGCCACAAACCATCGGTGTGGAGCTAAGATGTGAGTGTGCCCACCATGCGGGTGGACAGAGGATGGGTGCCTCGGCCCAGAGGGTCCCCGCGCCCGACCTCGGCCAGGGGCCCCCCCACAGCTGACCTCGTCGCGTATGATTTGTCACCAATGGGTGGAGCTGGAGGCTGTAATGTCAAGTGGAATAAGGCAGAGAGAGACGAATACCATGTGATCTCCCTCGCGTGGAATTTAAGAAACAGAAAAGAGCAAAGGGAAAAGAGAGAGAGGCAGACCAAGAAAGACTGAACTAAGAGGACACGCAGGTGGCGACCAGGGGGGAGGGGGGTGGGCGATGAGGGGACAGGTGTCGGGGATGAAGGCGGGGTGCTTGTGACGGGCACCCGGTGACACAGGGAAGTGCTGGGTCGCTAGGTGGTACACCTGAAACCAATATTATTACACTGCGTGCTAACTACACCGGGATTTAAATGAAAACTTAAAAAAGGCAAAAACCAAAAAAAAACCAAACAAACCACAATTGATGGGAGACGTGTGCTGTTTCCAGCTCGGGGCTCCGACGATTAGAACCACGAGCTTCCGGGCACCCGTCTTTTTTGTGCGGTTCTCCTGGAAACGCCATGGGGAGGGAGGAACCGCCAGGTCCCAGGGTGGCGGGCGTAGAAGCTACTTCGAAGGGCTCCAGAATGGCGTCTCCAGAGTGGGGAGACGGGTTTTCCCTCCCCCACCTCCCCACCCCGGCCGGGCAGGTGGGAGAGAGTCCCCTCCTTGCTCTGTGCGCCGAAACCTAGTGGGGGGTGTGTGCACGGGCAGAGCAGGCCTCGCTGTGGCCGTGACTGTGACTTTGTGATCGATCGGCACGTCTCTGATGACTGATAAGGGGAAGCGTTTTTCACGTTTCATTAACCGTTCGTGTTTTCTTGTGTGAAACACCTGCTCCTGTCTGTTTCCTCTTTTCTACTTGGCCGCTTGGGTTTTGGTAATCCGTGGGAGTCCTTCACCTATTCTGGGCCCCGACCCCTGCCTGGTGTATTCAACGCATCGCAAATCTTTCTTCCCAGGGTCTCTCAGACCTGTGGGGATGCCGCGCTGGCCCTTCTCCCAGCAGAGACCTTTGTCCCGAAGCTCTCTGGGCGTCTGCCGGGCTCACCCGTCTCTGGACTGGTACTTTCTTGTCGTTTTCCGCCTCTGTGTATTTCCACTTTTTCTCGCCACCTCGGTTATAATTTTAGAAGGTTTTTTTTTTTCCCTCTATTTCATTCAGAGTATCACCACTAGGGCTTTGTGTCCAGAGGGGTCATCAGGATATCTCATCTGCCACGTTGCCAGATATGGAAGTCTCCGGTTACTTTTGGATTTTTGTGTTCCAACCGCGAGGATCTTCCACAAAATGCGGCGAACCTCAAGGTTCAGGCCCACAGACCCTGGATCGACCAGGGGTGTTTGCTAGCAAAACAGATCTCCAGGCCGACACAAATTTGCTGATTCTGGATCTGTAGGGAAGAAGCCCAGGACTCTTCATTTTAGCCAGCATTTCCCATGATCCACCCCTGCTGAACGGCTGTCCTGGACGGATCGCCTCACCCAGCGGGCTGCTGAGGGACAAGTTACATTCTTCAGTGGCTAGAATGTCCCCACCCGTAAAAGAATGAAGGTGGCTCCAGCCTCACACCTGACAACAAAATTAACTCCCAACAGACCACTGACCTAAATGTTAAGAGCCCAAACTACAGAACTCCCAGGAGAAAATAGGAGAGTGAGTCTTTGTGACTTTGGATCCGGTGAAGTCTTAGATGCAACGCCAAAAGTACAAGGGGCAAGAGAGAAAAATAAATGGGACTTCATCAAAACAAACAGCTTCTGGGGCACCTGGGTGGCCCCATCGGTTGGGAGTCAGACTGGCTCAGGTCATGATCTCACGGTTCGTGAGTTCGAGCCCCACGTCGGGCTCTGTGCTGACAAGCTCAGAGCCTGGAGCCTGCTTCCGATTCTGTGTCTCCCTCTCTCTCTTTCTGCCCTTCCCCTGCTTGTGTTCTCTCTCTCTCTCTCAAAAATAAACTTAAAAAAAAAAAAGAACAACTTATGTGCCACACCAATGTCCATCAAGAAAGGGAAAAGGTGAGGTGCCTGGGTGGCTCGGTCAGTTGAGCGTCCGACTTCGGCTCAGGTCATGATCTCGCAGTCCGTGGGTTTGAGCCCCGCATCGGGCTCTGCAGTGACAGCTCGGAGCCTGGAGCATGCTTCCGATTCTGTGTCTCCTCCTCTCTCTGCCCCTCCCCCACTTGTGCTCTATCTCTCTCTGTCTCTCAAAAATAAATAAATGTAAAAAAATTAAAAAAGAAGAAAGGAAAAGGCAACTCAAGAACAGGAGAAAATCGTTGCAAGTTGTACACCTGATCAAGGACTTCTATCTAAAATATATAAGGTTGGGTGCTCGCTTCGGCAGCACATATACTAAAATTGGAACGATACAGAGAAGATTAGCATGGCCCCTGCGCAAGGATGACACGCAAATTCGTGAAGCGTTCCATATTTAAAAAAAAAAAAAGAGGTTAGAGTGGGAGAGAGCCAAAGCATAAGAGACTGTTAAAAACTGAGAACAAACTGAGGGTTGATGGGGGGTGGGAGGGAGGGGAGGGTGGGTGATGGGTATTGAGGAGGGCACCTTTTGGGATGAGCACTGGGTGTTGTATGGAAACCAATGTGACAATAAATTTCATATATTAAAATAAAATAAAATATATAAGGTTGGGGCGCCTGGGTGGCTCAGGTGGTTAAGTGTCCGACCTCAGCTCAGGTCATGATCTCGCGGTCGTGGGTTCGAGCAAAAATGAATAAACGTTAAAAAAAAAAAAAAAACTTAGGATATATGACGAACTCCTAACTCAGTAATAAAAAGACGACTCAGTTTTTAAACGGGCAAAGGACCTGAACAGACGTTTCTCAAAATAAGGTCTAGAGATGGCCAGTAAGCACACGAGAAGACGCTCAACTTGAGTAGCTGACCCCTGCTACGCCACGGCTGCACCTTGAAAATATGCTGAGCAAAGGAAGCCAGACACAAAAGGCTACGCGCTGTGGGATTCCATTTGTAGATGTCCAAAACAGACACATGCAGAGAGAGACACAAAGGACCCTAGTGGTTGCCAGGGACTGGGCGTGGGGCAAGGGGGTGACCGCTCATGGGCACAGGGTTTCTTTGGGACTGACAAAACGTTCTAAAACAAGGAATGGTTGCATGACTGTGTGAATATATTAAAGACCAGTTATCCGCTTTGAGTGGATGAATTCTAAGGTCTGTGAATTCTATCTCAATAAAGTTGCTCTTTTAGTGGCTGGAAGGTTCATTTTCACGCCTCTGCCTCCCACTGCCTGTGATGACAGAATTTCTGCCGTCTAGTGGCCTTGGAGACAGCATAAAGTTGTCGCTGCAGATGAGGTCCTCATGCCCGCCTATCTGCAGGTGCGGCCTCCCCATGAACGCGAAGCAGCAGGTGCAGTGGCCCCGGTACCTCCTGCCTGGGCCCGTGAACGGGTCCGCACGTGGGGTCCCGCCTCTGTACCTGGAGACCAGTGGAGTGTCCTGGGCTGGTGCGTCACTGGCTGGTGACATGGAAGTTACCTGCCGTGTCCTCGTTCTGGCCTCCGGGCCCAGTATCGGCTGGAAAAGATTTGCACAGGAAATAGGAGCTTGATAGGAAAAATCGGACTGTACCGCCTAGGGCCTCACCGAAACCCAGTTTGCGGTTAAATGGAAGTGACCCGGCAGCGGTGAAACCTGAGCTGGACCCTCTTGCCCTCGGGAGAAGGAATGACCGACGAAACCAGCAGGTCAGAGCTTTACTGGCGAGAAAAACCAGGAGCTGTTTTGCTAAAGCAAGGCACCGGACGCGACAACATGGAAGGGCCCTGCGCGAAGACAAATGGCCAGTTGCAGAAGGACAGATGACCGCATGATCTTCTTTACAGGGGCTCCCTGAACCGGTCAAACCTCTCGAAACAGAATGGCAGGGGCGGGGCTGGGGAAGGGGCAGTGGGGCATTACTGTTCATTTCAGCTACGCAGTAAGAAAGTTCTGGAGAGCTGCCACACAGCATCGTGCCTACAGCTACCTACACTGTATTGTGCACTGAAAATTTTCCTAAGAGGGTAGATCTCATCACGCTTAGTGTTCTCACCACATTTTTGTTTTAAAGGGAGCTTACAGGGCAGTAAATACAATACAATCTCGTTGGTGCTCATACCCACCTATCTACCCATCTGCCCACCTCCCCCCCCCCGCCGCCTGTCTGTCCGTCCGTCCGTCCGTCCGTCCATCCATCCATCCACCCCAAACTTCTGCCTCTACTCATCTCTAGTGAATGGCACTCAAGGGTTTTACTGTGGCAGGGATAGGAGTTCCGCGTCCTATGCGACACCGTTTGGGTATCTTACAGGTAACGCTGCAATGATACAAATACAGTTATTTTTTCTATTTTTAAAAATGGAAGCATGTTCCACGACCAGCTAACACGTCACTTTTCCTGTGCCTCTGAATCCTCACCTGTGCCTCACAGCCCAGACTCCGGGTCACCTTCACCTCCCCCAAGGATATTGCCGTGAGTCCTGGCCTCGGAGCCTCTCCTGCCTCCCCCGCCTCCTGGGCGCACAGCTAGTCTGCTCCTAACCACACCACTGGGCCACAGAACCTGGTCTGACCCCTGACGCAAAAGAAGGGGAGCATGCTGGGGAGACGTGGGACCCGAGGGCAGAGATGGGAGTCAGGAACCATCGGAAATCAGATGGTCTCTCTTTTTCTCTCGTCTCTCTCTCTCTCTCTCCTTCATCTTTGCAAAATAGAAGCTTCACGAGGGCAGACATGCCGTCCTCCTCCCTCCTCTGCTCCATCCCCGGTGCCAGGCACACAGGAGGCGCGCCGTGCCCGCTGAGTGCCCGAGGTGGCCGGTGCCTGCCTCTCTCTCTGCGGCTGTGCTGTGCACGGGCCGGGCAGACCCCAGGTATCCTCTGCTTCCTACAAGGAGCAAGAGGAGAGAGTAGGCGTCTACCCTCGGTTCTCTCCCCAGATTCCTGGGACAGAGAAGCTGGCTGGCCCGGCTCAGGGCGACCAGCAGGTGTAACCCCAGTCCCGCAGCAGAAACACCTGTGGAGGCGGCAGGGTACCTCCGGCAGGCACCCCGAAGGGCCCTTGGCACCACCTGGATTTCCGCTGCCCGGGGAGTCGTGGGGGGAAGGGGACAGGCACAGAGACAGCCCCATAAGCCAGGGGGCCCGCGCTAATGGAGGGGACAGTTTGTGGTGACAACTTCCGATAAACGCGCTTGGAAAGGAACCGAGGCGCTCCTTTAGTGACAGGGCGGAAAGCGAGCTGTTCCCTCCAAGTTACCCTTCGTCAGACCTCAGTGGTTAGCTTCAAGGGCAGCGGGGGGATCTAGAAATTAGCGGGACGTTTGCCCTCCAAGCCTGGGACTGGGCCTCTCTGGGCCCCGTGGCCCGAGAACCAGCATGGCCTGGGCTGGAACTGGATGCTAATAAGCTCCAGCCAGCGGGGGCAGAGGGCTGCAATCCAAGGAGAAGACGGTCCACAGCCCGGCGAGCGGCAGGGAAGCCTTGCTGTGCAAAGCGACAGGGGAGGGGCTGCGGTGGCCGGGAGGCGATGAATGCCATTTGCTCCAGTCTTTTCCGGGGGAAGCGATCTACGCGATCTACAGGAGCTGGAGCGTGTTGGGCCAACCCTGGCGGTGCTCCCCAGGCCGCCGGACACCCGAGGGGCGCGCCCGTGACCCGCGTGCGCGTGCATCTCAACGAAGCATCTCCATGTAGCCTGCGCCATCCCCGGGTCTACGACCGCCCGCAGCCCAGCTGCTCGGCGACACTGGTCCACATGGAGCTCCTCCCCGAGCCACCCCTACAGACAGCCGAGAAAGCAGGTGCCCACGACCTCTCCAGGGCCTCCCCCACCCCTACCCCCGCCGAGCGCACTTGGAGGGCTGAGCCCTCCTTGCCACATGCAGCCTTGGGCAAGTCTTTTAAGTCGTCTGAGCCCCAGTATCCTCGCCTACGGATAAAAATAGTTCTGACTTCTGGGGGGAGCTGTGAATTAGGTGAGACAGAGTGACAGCACGCACTGTGTGTCCTGCCCTATTTTTGGCCTTAATATGCATTAGCTGGTCCCGCGATTCTCGCTCAGCATTGCCTAGGAGGCAGTGACTATTTTGCTGTCATTTCACAAGGACTCAGAGAGGTGAAAGAACTTGCCCGGGATCACACAGCAGCACGGGGACCCAGGCTGCTTGGTACACAGCCCATACCCGTGGCGGACATCACCTGCCTCCCAGAGCAGGCTCAGAGCGCACAGAACTGCTCTGATGGGGCAGATGGCGGGTGGAGGAAGCGGAGAGGAAACGGCGTGGCTGGGCCCAGAGAGGAGGTCATCCGCAAAATGCGCATTACTACATAAACTAAAGAAGCGAATGTTTTATGAAGTCTTTGGCTAAGGGTTTATGTCCAAATGGTGTTTTGTGGGGAGTTCAGGTAAAGTGAGACCACATTCTCTGGGATCCGGCAGGCAGAGGGGTAGACTAGGCGTAAGGGTTAGCGTTCGCAACCCGGCCCCGTGGTCTGGAACTGGGACAACGAGCAGGGGCCCGCTGCCTGGAGGGGGGGGGGAACTCTCAGTGTAGACACCCTCTTTCCTGTGGGGACTGGAAAGAGAAGGGAAGGCCCCGACTGGAGTTTCAGGAGGCCGCACCCGGTGCCTGAACAGGGCAAGGACAGAGGGTCGAGGGCTGAGCCGCCCAGCCGAAGGGAAGGTGTGGAGGCGAGAAGACAGGCCACCTCTGGGACAGGGCCCAGGCCCGGGAGGCCCGACAGGGGCAGGTCTGGGGCACGCCCTGCCCGCAGAAGCAGGGGAGCAGGCAGGGGCGGGGGGGTGGGTGCTCAGCCCCGTGCGTACCAGCTACTGGCCGTCCTGGTTACTGGCTACCACGGCCAAGTACCAGGATCGGATCGTTGCCGGAGGGACTCGGGCCACCCCAGGCTAGAAGGGGCCTCACCGGTGAGGCCCGGAGCACCCGAGCGAGTATCCCCAGAGCCCGGCTGGCCCGGCCCACTGAGGCCCCACAGGCAGAGAGCTCCAGAACACCAGGTTCGGGTGTGGCCGTGGGTCCAGGGGACCTTAAGCAAGTCCCTTCCCCTCTGTGGCTTCAGCGTGCTTTTCTGTTGATGGGCACATCGCCTACGTGACGAGGAAAGGGAATAATGGGAGGAGGGGGAGCCCACGGAAGAGGAGCGCGCGGTGCCGTCCGCCTGCTGTCTACACCCGTGCGCTGTAAGCCGTGCCGGCCCCAGAGGCGCTGCCTGAAAGCAGGCCTTCTAAGCGGCTCTAGCCCATCCTCAGAAACAGTCCCGTGTGCCTGGAACTGCAAAGTCCAGCACAGCAGCCACGAAGCCACCCGTGGCTGTTTCTGTTTAAGTTAGCAAAGGGCAGGTGAAATTTAAAAACCATCTCCTTGCGGGGCGCCGGGGGGCGGGCGGGGCGCCGTCGGCTAAGTCACACACTTAGCCGACCGAGCCACCCAGGGGCCCCCGAGGTGGTGGCTCTTTAAAACCCCATTTACTGAGAGCTTGTCGTGTGCCAGGGACTTGGCTGAGGGCTTTCCGGGTACCCCACCCGCAGGGACGCTCACCACCCTGGCTTTGGCTGTAAGTGAGGCTCCGAGGGTTCGGTGCCTCGTCCAAGGGCGCACAGCCCGGAGCCCTGCTGTGCTCCACTGCCTCCCTGGGCTTTGTCCGCCCTGTGTTCCCAGGCTCCGAAACACGGCGGCCTTCCAGCGTCCTCACCTCCAGGACACCCGAGACTGCACCCAGCACACTTTATTGGCTTGGCTGAGGTTTCGGGAGGTTGGGGTGTGGGCTGACTTTGTTTCCCTGGGAAGCCATCAGGGGACTTTCCTGGGCAGGGGGTTAATGATCCCACTCTCTATGTATTCAAAGACCGTGTACGGGTCCTGGTCCCCGTTGATGGCGATGGCCTGCCTGTAGAACTCCTCCAGGTCCGAGGAATGCCTGTAGAACAGATCCATTTTGAGCTTGACCTGCTCTTTAGTATCTTTCGGGTGCTGCAGGAGGCGGGCCTGGATTTCTACGGTCGGGGGCGGCTTGTACATGAGGTGGTACCTACGACAGAGGAGGGAAGCAGGTGACCTGTGGCCCCGCCCAGAGGGCAGGGGGAGAACGGGCCTTCTGTCCCACCGTTGACCCAATCGGTCCCCATCACCGCCACCAAACATTTACGGCACACCAGCTGTGTGCACACCCGTGGTGGGGCCCTGGTGCTCCCCCTGGAGCACCCGAAGAGTGGTCCCTGCCCCGGGGGTGAGGGTGCAGGTCAGTGACCGGCGGACAGAGTAGAATATATTACCCCCCAAATTCCTTTCTTTCCTTCCTTCTCTTCCTTCCCTTCTTTCCTCCTTTTCCTTCTTCCCTCCAAACAGTATTTTCCAAGCGTCTGCTGCCCCTCTGGCATCACGTCTGCTCCTGGCACAGAGGGGCAAGCGGGAGGATCGTTGGCTCCGTGCGCATAGCGCTCGTGGCCGAGTGGGGGAGAGGGGCACTGTGACAACAAATGTGAGTGCAGGGGACAGCAAGGGCCACAGACAGTCACTGCTGGGCGGGACCCAGGGGCAGGGCAACACGAAGGCCACTGTGCTTGACTTGGGTCGGCGAGACCGTCCCTCGGCATCAAGGATGAGACATCAGCCTATGGTGTAGAAAATTCCTGGTATTTCTTTCCTGCCCCTCCCCACCCCACTCCGGAGTCCCGACCCAGAAACGTGGCCGGGGGACTAAGAAATGTGGCCTGCGTACCAGGGAGGATGGATGCTTCTAGCTCTTAGTGGTCGTGGGGACTTTCAACTGCGTCTCAACGCGAACACAGTCATTGCACTTGGCCGGACCGCAGAATAAGGCTCACAATTCACCTCCGGTGACCGTGGGTCGGCCCCCAGGTGAACTGGTTCGCAGTCACATCTGCAGTGCGTCTTGGCGAGAAGAGGCCTTCGGAAGCGTCCCGGGGACACCTGCCCAATCCAGCCACTTCCCATGCCGGGGTCAGAACTGTTACTTGGGACCGGGAGGGTATTTCGCGTCGGACACGCATATCCTGGCACAGGGTCCACAGGCACTGCCCAGAGGAACTGGCTGGATGAACCCTCTTTCTAGAGTCTTCTGTCAGCGGCAGCCCCAGACCCATCCTGCAGCGGCCTCGGCTGAGCCCTCAGACGGCCAACCACCGGGAGCCTGGCACAAACCTTTCTCCCGTGACGGGATCCATTCTTCTCAGGGTCAGCCGCTCGATGATAGAATCTAATGGCACGTTCAGGAAAAACACCCTGCGGGGAGAGAACGACAGCACGCTCAGCTGGGGAGGACCCCGGCTGGCCTCACGGCACCTGAGAGCGGGGCGGCACCTTCCCCGCGTGCGAGTGGAGCCCCAGGAGCCGCCTCTCAGGGGCTCCGGGGACCAAGGTCTCCAGCGTCACCAGGGAGAGATACGGGCGAGGCCTCCCTGCCATGGAAGCTGGTTACAGTCCGCCTCCACCATGGACTTCTTTGTGTGACGCTCGGGCCACTCACACAGCCTCTCAGCCTCCGTTTGCTCAGCTGCAAAATGGGGCTAATGATCGCTCCCTGGTGCTGACGATCTGGTGACACAAAGCGTGTGCCCAGCTCAGCGCAGGGCTTGCGCACTATCGGGGCTCACACGTGGCAGGTGGTGCCACAGCGTAATCTCTACGATCGCGGGATAGCCTTCTCGAGAGTTCGGGCTCCCTGGCCGCCCGTGCCCTCCCTCTTTCACAAAGGAGCCCCGGACCCAAGGGAGCAGGGCCTTTGAAAGTCAACAGAGTCAACAGCTCTGATCTGAAAGATCAGAGCCCAGCAGGAAAGACAGGGCGCCCACTTCTGATAACCCAGGTCTCCCCGAAATCCCTAGTGCCGATGGCCCAATCCCCCCCTTTTGGCAATGGGACCCGTTCTTTACATAAAACCCGAGGACAGAGGTCCTCAACCCCGGGTGATTTTGACCCAAGAAGACATTTGGCAACACAGGGGACATTTGTGGTTGTCACAACGGGGGAGGAAATGCTACTAGCAGCTAATGGGTGGGGCCCAGGGATGCAGCTCAACATCCTGGGACAAGGGGGACAGCCCCCACCACGAGGACTCATCCAGCCCCAATGGCCATGGCGCCAGGGTCGGCAGATGGGACAGGGCGAAGGGCTGGTGCTCTGGGGGGGAGGGAGGGGGTGGTTGGCAAAGGGCCAAATGTTCACAGCACCTGCCCTCAGGTCTAATCCGGGCCCGTCCTCTGGTGTGAAACCATCCCAGTTTGTTTTTAAAAAATGAACTTCTGGGGCGCCTGGCGGGCTCAGTCGGTTAGCCGCCCAGCTTCGGCTCAGGTCATGATCTCACAGTTTGTGGGTTCGAGCCCCGCGTGGGGCTCCGTGCTGAGAGCTCAGAGCCTGGAGCCTGCTTCGGCTTGTGTCTCCTTCTCTCTCTGCCCCTTTGCCCCTCATGGTCTGTCTCTCTCTCTCTCTCCCCCTCTCTCTGCCCCTTCCCTCCTCATGCTCTCTCTTTCTCTCTCAAAAATAAATAAACATTAAAAAAAATTATTTTTACTGGTTATGAGTCACTTTGATCTGCGCCCACGCCTCCTGTTTTACTGAGATGAAGGACGTGGCCGTGGCCGACTGAGGACAGGGGCACAGCTGGGCTGTTCCTCCTGCTGTGCACGGTGGATACGCTCGCTGCTTCCTTGAGCTTACAGATGCCTGCTGATTGTCCCAACTCTCCCCGGGGAGCCACCCTGATCCTTTCTCATCCTTGTGACTTGTCTGAAGTTAACTTATCCCGGGGCTGCAGGGCTGCGCACGCACCAGGAAGGCCCGGGCGTGGCCAATCGGGGCGCGGGCTCCTTGTGCCTAGAGCAATTGGGCACAATCAGCAAGCAAGCCGATCCAAGCCAGGCCAATGAGGGGCTGCACCATGGCTTGCCAGAAAGGAGCTTCCTTTTTGCTGGGGCTGCTGAGATGATGATAGGGGACCCGGGGTTGCCTGGGGCCTGGCCCACAGAAAGCCTACTTGAGAGAGAGGGAGGGGGGACAGGTGGCCAGAGACACCGTTTGGGGCCCTGAATCAAGCTGTGCCTGAAGCCGACACACCCCTCAATATTTCCCTGACACGAATACATAAATCTCTTCTTTTGCTTAAGCTGGTTTGAGCTGGGATTCCTGCAACTGTTCTCCAAAGGACACCTAATACTCCCAGTCTCCCCGACGCCCCTGGCTTCTGCCAAACGTGTAAACTTAAAAAAAAAAAAAAAAAAAAAAAGTGAGTCCCTGAGCAAAAGGCTCTCTCCTTCAAGACAGTTTCTCCGACTGCCTTTCTTCTCTCTCCCTCATTCTGCCCAGGCTGTTTGCTTACGTTTGCTCCTGCCCAGTTGGCCAAGAAGGCCCTCCCGGGCGCCTGATGAGAGCGGCTGCCCGCCCTCCGCAGGGCGAGCGCGGTGGTTTCCCCTGCAGCCCGGGGGGGCCGGGAGCCTCGCAAACCCACCTCTTCCCCGCGCGGGATCTTGATAATGATTTCCATCCACAACGTGCTGCAAAATAACAGCCGCCAAATAAAACATGCGAGATCGGGGGGCGTCTGCACACGGGAGCACAGGTGTTTCAACGAGCTTTTATCCCTTACGCTCCAAACACGCAGGGCCCCCCTCCCACCCCCGAGACTTGCGAGGCCCCACAGCAACACCGAAACACGGCTGTCACCGTGGCTGGCGGCTGACGGTGCCGCTCTGGATGCCGACGCCAGTAGAAAGGGAGCCAGTTTGGAAATCCCTGATAATTGATGTTGCTTCATAAACAAACAAGCCCCAATTGAAAGATTTTTAACCCAGCATATCAAGACTGCTTGTCGTCATTCAAGGGAATGACTTCTGAAAGGCTGGCGAGATCAGAGGCACAAGGACACCAAATTGGTACTTGAAACACGTCGCTGGGAGAAGCCTCGCTGGAGAAGGAGCCGTGCTTCCATGCTGGAAGCTTCTGATTAGCCAGGCTCCTGGAGCCACGGCGCCAGAGCGGGGTGGCGGGCTGGAGCGGGGAGCCCAAGCCAGCGTGCGCCCCGCCCAGCCTGCGTTGCGCATTCTGTGGCTCGTTTATAATCACACGGCCCGGGGACGGGGATCGGAGACGGCAGAGGTGGCCAAGAATACTCAAAGCGGGGCGCAGGGCAGAAGCGCTCCTGCTGTAGTATGGGGGTGCCAGCACTCACTCACTGGGGGGGGGAGGGGTGGGGGCACTACCTACTTTGGGGATTGGGGGACTGTGCAGAGCTTCGGGCTGGTGGAGGCCTCGGGAGGGAGGGGGAAGGTCGCACAGCAAGGTTGAAGAAGCAGTTTCCAATCCCACGGTTCCGGGATTTGTCTGATGTTGACAATCACTGTGGGGAACGTGTCTGAAACACAGACTCCGGGCAGCCCCCTCAAGAACTGCCGAAGCAAAACCTCCAGGAGAGGGGCTGGGACGGGTGTGTTTGTAGATCAGCAGCTCAGGCGACTCACACGCTCAGGCAGGTATGGGAACCACGGTCTAATCCCAGGTCTCGCCCTTGGCCGCACCCTGGAACCATCGAAGGGGCTTTGGGAATAGTGAGGCCTGCGTCCCACCCCTAGAGGTTTACCTACAAGTGGCCCAAGGTGAGGCCTGGGAATGGAGATTTTTAAAAGCTCCCCAGGTGACTGTAGTATGTAGTCAAGGTTGGGAACCACTGCTCTGATCCAATCTGCTCGGTGCACAATGTGGGGAAACTGAGTCTCAGGTGAGGGCTCGTACTCTGTCACCCAGGGCATTGGTGCCAGATGCCCAATGGCAGCTGGGATCTCTTGACTCTCACGGTACCTGCCTGGGGCTCTGTTTGGGGAGCAAAGAAAGCTTTCTTCCTCAAAGATCTTGAAGCTTACCACGTGCTCCAAAGCTAAATTTACTGGAAGCTGAAGGGGTGGAACTTTCTCTGGACCCATGTGTAGATTTGGTAAATGGAGAGAGGTGACATTCCATACTGACTTTAAGTAAATATGGCATCCAGTACTGTCCAGAGGCGGGGCCCTGCCCTCGTTAGCCTCTTGATTTCAAGCAATGAGACTCCACTAGGGGCAAAGCTCTACACAAAGCACCATGGTATATAATTCCAATGAGATACCACCTCATACTCATTTGGATAGCTATTATAAAAAACCCCCAGCAAATGACGGGTGTTGGCGAGGATATGGAGACAGTGGAACCCTAGCGCATTGCTCGTGGGAAGGTAAAATGGTGCATCTGCTGGGTGTGGTTCCCTGAAAAAGTAAACATAGTACCATACGGTTCAGCTGTTCCACTGAGTGTATGTCCAAAATGAGGGAAAGCAGACCCTGGAACAGGTATTTGCAGACCCAAGTTTGTAGCTGCATTACTCACAGTAGCCAAAAGATGGAAAGAACCCAGATGTCCATTGATGGATGAGTAGATAAACAGAATGTGGTCCATACACACAATAGAATATGATTCAGCCTTAAAAGGGAATGAAGTCCTGACACCTGCTATAACATGGATGAACCTTGAAGACGTTGCACTAAGTGAAATGAGTCAGACGCAGAAGAATGAATGTCATGTGAGCCCACTTCCGGGAGGTATCTAGAGTCATCCAATTCATAGAGACAACGAGTAGACGGCTCCTCCCAACGAGGGTGGGAGCCAGGGTGTGGGAAGAGGGGTGGGGAGTCCGTGTTCAACAGGGACAAAGGTTCAGCTGAGGAAGAGGAAACAAGCTCAGGAGATGGACAGTGGTAAGGTCGCACAGCACTGTGAATGTACTGACTGCTACCGAAGTGTATCCTTAAAAATGGCTCGGGGCGCCTGGGTGGCGCAGTCGGTTGAGCGTCCGACTTCAGCCAGGTCACGATCTCGCGGTCCGTGAGTTCGAGCCCCGCGTCGGGCTCTGGGCTGATGGCTCAGAGCCTGGAGCCTGTTTCCGATTCTGTGTCTCCCTCTCTCTCTGCCCCTCCCCCGTTCATGCTCTGTCTCTCTCTGTCCAAAAATAAATAAAAAACGTTGAAAAAAAAATTAAAAAAAAATGGCTAAAATAGTAAATTTCCTCTTACGTTATCCTACCTTAATAAAACATAAAGGTCTGTGGGGTAGTTTATAGACATGATGGTGAAGGCAGGGTGAGGGGCAGTTCTCTGGCCTTGAATAAGCTTACAGTTTAATGAGGTTCTGAATACATACAGGTGAACAAAGAAATGGACAGGCCAGAGAATATGAACCGCAGAATAGTCCTAATTCTGAACTAGGTATGATGCCGATGCTATAAAAACATTCAGAAAATAGAGGAAGAGAGGGGCGCCTGGGTGGCTCAGTCAGTTAAGTGTCCGACTTCAGCCCAGGTCATGATCTCACAGTTTGCGACTTTGAGCCCCATGTCCGGCTCTGTGCTGACAGCTCGGAGCCTGGAGCTTGCTTTGCATTCTGTGTCTCCCTGTCTCTCTGGCCCTCCCCAGCTCATGCTCATGCTCTATCTCTGTCAAAAATAAATAAACTTAAAAAAAAAAAAAGAAAATAGAGGAAGAGGGAATAGCATTTATTTTGTTAGGCAGCCTCTCCCTGATACAAAAAACCAGACAAAGACATTACAAGAAAACTGTAGACCAACAGCCCTCATGAATATAGAAGCAAAAATGCTCACTAAAATGTTAACAAACTGAATCCAGCAATACATGAAAAAAGCAATAATTATAGCTAAGTGGGGTTTTGCTTGGGAAAGAAAAGTCTCATTCAACATTCAAAAAACAATCAATGTAGTTCACCCTACTATATTAGATTAAAGGAGAAAAACCGTATAGTCATCTCAAAAGATGCGGGAAAAGCATTTAACAAGACTTTACATCAAGTCATGATAAATACTCTAAGCAAACTAGAAATAGAAGGTAACTTCCCCAAATCCAATAAATGGTATTTACAAAAAAAAAAAAACTATAGCTAACATCATATTTAATAGTGGAAGACTGAATATTTTACCCTAAGACTGGGAACAAGGCAAGGTTGCCCATTCTCAGCATTCCTATTCAACATCATACCAGAAGTCCTGGATAATGCCATATGACAAGAAAAGGGAATAATGTGCATACAAATTAAAAGGGAAGTAAAATTGTCTCTATTTGTAGATGATGTAATCATATGCACAGAAGTACCAAAGGTCTTTGAAAAGGTTACAATAATAAGTAAATTTAGTGAATTCACAGGATACAAAATCAATGTACAAAAAATAGACTTTCAAGATACTAGCAATAAACAATTGGAAATTAAATCTTAAAGTACCGTTTACAATAGTATAAAAATGAAATACTCAAGATATAAAGCTAACAGATTAAGATCTGTGTGCTGAAAACTACAAAACGCTGATGAAAGAAATCAGATGGAACTAAATGGGAGAGTTATACCATGTTCATGGACTCAGACACTCAATAATGTTAAAATGTCAATCCTCCCCTCATTATTTGATGCAATTCCATCCAAAATTCCAACAAAGGTTTCTGAAGGTTCGACACAATTCTCAAGTTTATATGGGGAGTGTTTCTGGAAGAGAACTGGAATCACTAAAGCAATGTTGAATGAGAACAAATTGATCTCAAGGCTTACTACAAAGCTACAGTAGTCAGGACAGCATGAGTGTTAGTGAAAGGTCAGACACACAGATCAAAGAAACAGTATGGAGACCAGTAATAATAGACTCACACAGATATGGCTAATTACTTTTCAGCAAAGGCGCCAACACAATTCAATGGATAAAGGTGTTTTTTTACCCAGTGGTGCTGGAACTATTAGACGTCCAAATGCAAATAATGTTAGTACTAATCTTGACCCAGACCTCATACCATACACAAAATTCAAATCATAAGAAACCATAAACCTAAATATAAAACCTAATGCTATTAAACTTCTAGGAGACGATCTTTGTGATCTTGTGCTGAAGATTTCTCGATCGAACACAAAAAACCGTGATCCGTAAATGAAAAAAAAAAAAAAAAACTGATGTTAGATTTCACTAAAAATTTCTGCACTTCAGAAGACATTAAGAAAAGGACAGCTATGCCATGGACCGGGAGAACATATCTGACAAATGTACACTCGATAAGGGTTTGTACTCAGAATACGTAAAAATGTGAATTCCATGCACAACAAATGACATATGGAAAGACGCACAGATAGATCCCAAACTACCTTGTATTTCCAATTTGATGCTTCAATTGGGATGATCTGACCTAGGAAAACAGTTTCCTGAGAAAGGCTCAAACTGTGTCTTCCTTCCACAACGTGTTTGGAGCCGGAGGGCTGTGCCGAGCCCGCCGGAAGGCAGTGACGCTACCCCGGCTTTAGGTGTCGACCCGGCCTTTGCCATTTGAAGCCTCTTTTGGGGGCTGACACACACCCAGAGCTCACTGTTCCGTGTCTGCTGTCGTGACTCTCGGGTCAGTATAATCAAGGGGCCACCTCTAAAGGGGAACTTCGCAATGGCCACCACTGATGCGGGGAACTAGGGAGAAAAAGCAAACCGACACCGTGGATTAGCACTTGAATGATCTGCTCATCTTTTTTTATGTTTATGTATTTATTTTGAGAGAAAGAGGGGGCGTCTGTGCCCGAGCGCGCATGTGTGAGCCGGGGGAGGGGCAGAGAGAGAAGGAGAGAGAGAATCCCACGCAGGCTCCGCGCTAATGGTGTGGGGCTCCACCCCACGAACCGTGAGATCACGACCTGAGCTGAAACCGAGAGTTGGGTGCTTACCCAGGTGCCCCCGATCTGCTCACGTTCAACTGGGATGTGCGCCCGTGACATCCCAGAGAGGTCGTGCCAACACTGAAGCTGTTGCTCAACAGTCCTCATACAATGGCAACGCACGGGACGCTTGTATGGCACAAAGCAGGAGTGACCATTTTTTCTAAACTTGTCGGGACCAGAACCCCATCTAGTCCGAGGGCAGAGAGAGAGGCAGCCAATGTGTCTAGAGACAACTGCACGGGGGGCTGCATGGAAGGTGCGAGTGAATTATGCACAGACTATCAAAATATTTAAAAAAAGTGAAAACTAGGTCACCTTTAGAAGGATCCACACCCCTGAACACACCGGGTCTTAGCCGTCCGAGGACAGGTGCGCGGCTGCCCTGTCTGCATTCTTTGTGCAGGACGTGTGGTAAGGGCCAGATAAACACGCGGTGAACGGGTGGGTGTTGACCGTGAAGCCGTGGGAGGCCTGACGGGGAAGCGCCCCATCACGGGGACCGCCCCCCTGGCCCTGGGCCACAGGACCCTCCACGGCTGTCGCGAGAGACGCTGTGCCCAGGAGAGCCGGGTGCTGGAGACAGTTTGGACACAGGGCCTCCCCGGAGCCTGGAAACGGCCCTGGCCAGGCTTGGAAAATTTTTACTAGGTGTGTTTTTTCCCTCTGACATGTGTCCAATTTGAAAACTAAAGGCCAAACATCTCCTCCTCATTTAAAAAACCCCAAGCATCCTCCCTCCTGCCCTCAGGCAGCTGCTGCGGGGCTCGCTCGCCACTACCCGCTCCTTAAAAAAAAAGAGGCTCCCGCTGGCCATTTCTTGTTGAAAAGTGTGCATAATTGATAACGGTAAATCCACCCTGGCTGTGTCTGAAATCTCTCCAGGGGCAAGAGGAACATTCTCTCTGACTGTCATTACCTGGTAAATTAGCGAGCTCCCTGGCAGTTTACCAGGCACCACACAAAATGCAGCGGTCTGGGTTTAAGGCGAATGACCCGGGGATCAAATTCCTGCATAATCGGTCTCCATTTTAAAGCCGTCTTAAAATTTCTGCCTCCCTCACCGCTGGGAAGAAAGAGAGTAATTCCTTTGCACACAGCCACCCGGACGCTCCCTAGACAATCATGAAATGCAAATCACTGGAAGCCAGAAAGTTCTGCAAACTTTTCCCAAAGAGAAAGGCGACGGAGCTTAAGGCAGAAAGGACAGCAGGCAGGTGGAACGCTGGCCGGAGCGACGTGACAAGACCGGCCAGTCTGTGCCCGGCCCCGGGCACCCTCCGGACGGGCGGCTCTCAGCCCGGAGACCCGGGGACGCGCGAGCACTCTACGGTTCCCGGCCGGGGTCTTTGTGGCGGGAGGCGGGCCCTCTGTCCCACCTTGTCCCCCACTTTGTGCGCTCACCCACGCTCACCCAGCCAGTCAGCCATCAGTTCCGGGTGGCGGGGCCACACGGGTCCACACTCCTGACTCCCTTCTCCCCTGGCCACCCTTTGGCTCCGGGTCTGTGTTTGCGGGGGGCCTTGCTGATCCCCTCTGTGCGCTCATGACACGAAGTTCCTGCATGTTCCTGGAAACCCGCCGTCTTCCTCGGGCACCGGCCGACCCCACTACGCCTTCTAGCTTGTACCCAGAGCTCTTGCGGCCCCACCAACAACCTGCTGGCTCGGGGCCGCCCTGACGGAAGGAACGTGGGTCCACACTGATCCGCACTGAAGTCTGCCAGTGTGGACAGCAGTCCAGATCCACTGGTTAAGCGGCTCTTCCGAAAGAACGTGTGAGCTGGTGAATGTTTTGTCAGGGCCCCAAGGTGTGGCTGGCACACAGGTACTCTGTCACATCTCCCGCCGCCCCCCCGCCAGCGCCGCTCTTTTTTTTTTTTTAATTTACTTTGAGAGAGAGAGAGAGAGAGAGACGGAGCTGGAGAAGGGCAGAGAGAGGGAGAGAGAGAATCCCAAGCAGGCTCCACACTGCCAGCGTGGAGAGCCCAACGTGGACTCGAATTCATGAACCTCCAAGATCATGACCTGAGCCGAAATCTAGAGTCACGGGCTCAACCGACTGAGCCACCCAGGCGCCCCCAGGTCCGCCTTTGAGGAAAGAATTTGTGGGGCACCCGGGTGGCTCGGTCTGTTAAGCATCCGACTTCGGCTCAGGTCATGGTCTTACGGTTTGTGGGTTCGAGCCCCGCGTCGGGCTCTGCGCGTACAGCCCGGAGCCCGGAGCCTGCTTCGGATTCTGTGTCTCCCTCTCTCTCTGCCCCTCCCCCGCTCACACTGCATCTCTCTCTGTCTCTCAAAAGTAAATAATAAATGAAAAAAAAATTTTGTTTAAAGAAAGAATTTGGGCCTCAGCGGTAAGGGGTGTGGTCAGCGGACAGCCTCTAGCTGTAACTGTCTTCAGGGACTTGAACCCTGTGTTGATGTTTCTGGGGTATTTGCTGAGATATAATTCACCCCTTAAAAGTATACAGTGTAATGATTTTTAGTGTAGTCAGACTTGGGCAACCATCAACACGATCTAAGTTTAGGACATTTTCATCACCTGCAGGGAAACCCTCTGCCCGTGGGCGGTCCCTCCTACTGTCCCCCCTCCCCCCTGCCGTCGGCTGCCACGGCTGTACTTTCTGTCTACGGATTTGCCAATGCTGGACATTCCGTTTAAATACAATCATTCAGTATGCAGCCTTGCAGGTCTCCAGTTAGGAGAATCGATGGGGGGTGGGGGGTGGGGGGGAGGAGGGACCCCACAAGGTTATTTTAAGGATTAAACATGACAATCCATCTAAAGCGCTACTGCATAAAAACAACATAGAACGTCCACGCGGGCCTACGTGCCGGCACCTTCTAAGCAACCCAGCGTTCTCGATATTCACCCGCACCGAAGCCTGCAACAGAGCTCCGCTCCCTCTCACGGCCAAATGGTGTTCCGTTGTATGGACAGACCTCATTCCGTTTATCCCTTCACCGGCCGACGGGCATTTTTAACCCAAGCTTTTGAATGAGGTCACATGGGGGCGGCCCTTGGCCTGTGACTGGGCTCCGAGCGGTCCTGGCTAGCGCAGCCTCCCTCGGTGGCTGAGCCTCGCTCTGGAGCTCCCTGCGGGGCTGGAGGAGTCCAGGTCGGACCTGCCTCCTGGCCTCCTGGCTCCCCTGCCCCATCCCGCGTCAGCCCCCTTTCCCTGCTTCAGCTGGTGGCTTTTCATCGAGCTTGTGACGCTCCCTTCTCCATCTCAGCGTCTGCTTCCTGAGGGGCCCGACCGGTGACGTGTGCCCTGGGAGGTAGCAGGAGCCTTAAATAGTCAGTCCCTTTTGAGTGAACCGCAGCGTTCCGTCCCCGCACGTCCCCCCGCCGACGGTCAGCTTCCGAGAGAGGAGAGTGGCCAAGATACGGGCTCTGAGAGCAGAAAGATCTGGGCTCAAGTTCTGGCGTCACTTTCCAGCTCGCTGCGGGACCAGCCATTTTGGCCCCCCCACGCCTGTTTATGAGGATCACAAAGAAACAGGACCTCACCAAGTTATTTCTGGGATTAAGTACAAGTGCTGAGTGCGTGATAACAGCAGGATTCCCACGCGGGCCTCCCTGCCAGGCGCTCTTCTAAGACCCGAAGGTCTTAGCTCAGGTCACCTCCTCGTCACAGCCTTACAAGGGGGAGTATCACCTCCGTGACCGTAGCTGAGAAAACCGAGGGGCAGAGAAGTCCAGCAACCTGCCAAAATTCGCCAGCTGGGAGGTGGCTGTGATGGTTAATTTTATGTGTCACCTTGAATGGGCTACAGGGTACCAGATACTAGGTCAAACACTTTTCCGGGTGTAGCTGTGAGAATATTTGGGAGATGAACACTTATGCTGGAGAAAAAGGAAGCAGACTGCCTTCCCTGCTGTGGGTGGGCCACATCCCGTCGGTTAAAGAAGGCCTGAATAGAACAAAAAGACTGACCGTCCCCTGAATTCCTCCTCTCTGATGGCTTCAAGTGTGGGGTGGGGGGGGAGGCAGTGGCGGATAACGGCTTGTTCCTGTCTTCAGATCTAATGAGGTAGGAGGTGGGATCGACATTATGTGCCCTTATCCTCAAGGGTCGCCAGGCCCCACTTCAGATGCCTTCAGGCCAAGGCCTTCCTGCCTTCTGGCTCTTCCCGGGTCTCAAGCCATCCAGCTTCTGCTACCTCGCCCTGCAGATCTTGGGAGTCGCCAGTCTCTACATTGCGTGAGCCAATTCCCTATAATAAATCTTTTTCTCTGTATGCAATGCACATCCTATTGGCTCTGTTTCTCTGGAGAACCCTAAGACAGTGGCAGAGCCCGGATTCAAACCCGGGAAGCCCACTCTAGTGTCTGTGCAGTTGACCATCTCAATCCATTGTGAGTCTGCAGGAGGGAAGGAAGGAAGGAAGGAGAAAGGAAGGAAGGAAGGAGAAAGGAAGGAAGGAAGGAGAAAGGGAGGGAGGGAAGAAAGGAGGGAAGGGAGGGAGGGAGGAAGGGGAAAGGTGAGGTCTCTGCCTCCCACTGCTCGGCACAATGCACGCTTCAGCTGCAGCTGTCTGGGCCTGGGCTGTGCAGAGCCCCAGGTTCAGAGCCAGCTGGAGTCAATGTCTTTTTTCTACACTTCAAACAGATCAGCTGGAAGGGATTCAGGGCAAGCAACGGGGCAGATGCCAAGGAGGCCCCTTCGTGTGCCTTCACTTGTGGTCCAACCTGCCATGGGCGACCCCCCTACCACCCCCCATCCCGCCGCCCCGCGCCGCTCTGGGAGCAGGACTTTGCTCTCAGGACCAGAGTGCAGGGTGTGGAAGATCTGGTGCCCTGGGCCACCTGGGAAACCAGTGCCTCTCCTCGTCACCGGTCCCAGGGGACAGGGAGCATGGGGAAGGGTAGGTGAATTCCTTTCAAGGTTTCCTTTCTCAAAGCCAGGCTCTGTCGGGGACAAACGCCGTGTCCCTGAGCAAGAGGGACATAACCACATCCGGACCCCCTCAGCCTCGCCCCTTCTCTGCCCACGGTCAGAATCTCCCCTCTGGACTTTTCTCCTCTATTTTTTAAGGTGCTGCAGAGAAGTTTCTGTTGTAACGCCTCCCACGGCCGGGGTTTCCTTCACAGATCTCTCCCTCTCAACGTGGTTCACTTCCTGGCTTCAGTTTTAATGCTTTGGCTCTCACCGTCATCACGGTCACTGCCAACACTTACATACTTCTCCTATGTGCCAGGCACCTGTACTAAGCGTGTGACACATGCGTGTTGTCCCATTCAACCGCTTCAAGAGGCACGTGACCCCAGTCCTGTGATCCTGCCCATTTCAAGGATCAAGACCTCGGGCCCCCCAAGAGGTCAGGTGATGCCTGCAGGCTGGGCTCCCGGTCTGGCCGCTCTAGAACCCTCCTTCCTGCCCTGCTGCCTTCCTATCCGTGAAGTAACTTGGCTTCGTGCCCTGCGGTTTCAGAGCATCCCGAGACTTCTGCTGAGAATCAGGGTACAGAGAGGGAACCCTGAAGCAATCTAGGAGAGCCAGCGCAGTGGGGTCGGGGCGACGCTGCCCGCGCACCCCAGCCTCAAGGCTGGCCGGACCCCACCTCGGACCCCCGTGGGCCAAGGTCACCGCCACCGCCTCATCTGTGCGCGGGGACCCCCTCTGCGGTGCCTCGCTGGGACGCCGCACGCAGCTGCCTCTCCGGGTTCAAGATAAATCACGTGGATTCCAGAAGCTCCTTCATCCCCAATCACAGCTGCCTTGCCTAAGGAATCCGCCGCCGTGTTTGTTAAAGCCACACTTTAATTACTCCAAAATTATGTTAAATCCTTGCATAAATATTGCAGCGGCATCTTCGAAGAATTTCATTACAGTAAAGTTGGGTTGCTGCCAGAGCTCCCGGTTAAAAAGTAAGAGAACAGACACAGGCAGAAAAGATAGATATTGTTTTCAAGATAAAAAAGGCAAGGGGGTTGGCCTTTGTCAGACCACCCGGGTGTCAAAGAGGAACAGACTCCTGGGAGCAGAAATCTCGCATTTTACAGACTCAAGGGGAAAACCGATCCCCTCCCGCCCCCCCAATCTATTAGGAGTTTACTTCTCAAAAAACCTAAATCCGATTAAATATTAACAAGCAGTGGTATTAATTAATGGGGAAAAGTCCATCAAGAGAACCCCAATATGTTTACAGTGTCCTCGGGAAACTGGGAAAATTCACAATCAAGTGTGTAAATGTTCTAAAAAAGGGTCCTGAATATTTTATGAATATTTGTCATAAAACAGAAATAATAACCACTGTGCAGAGCTATTAGAATTAATATTTATGCTGCCCGCCATGAAATATTCATGGGGACAGAGAAAGGGGGGCCCGTAAGACAAGAATTAATTTACATTGGGCTCGGTTTACCCGCTGGCTTGATGTTTAAAGACGGTTGACAAGCCTCCGTATGAATCCGCCAGTCACTTCCCGCAGCCGGTGGAGTGGAGGGGGTGGGCGACGGGTCCGGGCTGCTGACAGCTCACAGATTGAGTTTCTGACAGCCCTTAAAAAACCTAAACGGCCCCCCACCTTTTTTTCCTTATTCCATTGCCCAAGGCGCTCTGTTCTGCCACCATGCATCCGATCTCCCCTTCCATCTGCTGAAATTAACGAATTAATGAGCGCGATACGCTTTACAGTGGGGCCCTATGAATGTTTACAGGCGATTAAATTATAATGCGGGACGGCTGTATAATTCATGAACCAATTAAAGGAAGTGTTAGTTGATTTGATGGGATGAGGTCGTACAAAATGCATTTAACTAATGGGGAGCCACGGGCTGCCGAGGGCCGGCTCCCTCTCTCGGATTACGCGGCTAATTGCTGCACTTTATGGGGCTGTCACTGATAGCCATGCATATTTCATTGTTCTCAAATACTTCAATTGTGTGCGTCCGTGTTGCGGCTGTAATACGGAGAAGCTGGGCCAAACTTGGCTGTAGTTACAGCGGCCGGGCTGTGGCCTCGGCTGGGAACCTGAGCCCCGGCGTCGGATGTCCCCGCCATTAGGTGATTAAAAGGGCTCGGGATGCGGCCAGCTTTTGTTTTACTAAACAATTCTGGACGCTGGCTCCATGACAGTGGCCACACTGGGGCCCTGACCCCCTTTCTGTGGGGCTGCGTGAGGAGAAGTCTGAAGCACTCGCGAGCCAGGTTGCAGGGCCCCCGGGGTCACCCGGGTGAACGCCCTGGGGGATTCTGGGCCTCCTGGGTGATGGGTGGGGGGCAGCCTGCACCCTGGACATGGGCGTGAGCCACGGGTTTCCTCTGGCCGACTTTGTCCCCCTGCACAGGGTGGCCATTCGGGGCTTCGTTAAATGCAGTTAGTGGCAAACCGGGCCCCCAACTCAAGGCTCTGTCGTCAGAGGTCGGTGTGTGCTCAGGAGGAAATGACAGAGAAGAGGAAATAAAGGAGGAGGAAGGTCATCCTGGTGCTCAGAGCCGCCTTCCTACAGGCCGGAGGACAGAGGGTTTCCCAGCTAGAGCAGCAGGGGGTCTCGTGCAGGGAGCTGCCGCCTTCACTGTGGCAAGCCCAGATTCTGTGCGAGGCCGGGCGTACATCCGGCCCCTCGAGATGGTCAGAGCCCTGCCGGTCGGTGGATCTCAGTAGCCAGCCACCCAGCCAGTCCTCTGATGTGGCTGTACTCTCTGCCTTCGCTCGAGGTGAACACACACACACACACACACACACACACACACACACACACAGTGGCTCACACCGGCAATCTTTCTGCTCCTGCTTCAGCACCCGGAGCTGTGAGGAGGGAGTGGCCAGTGACTAGAGGCCACACTCCCCATCGACAGTCACACCCTTGCTCCACGCTGGAGGCCCACGTGGCCGGGGCAGGCCCCGGGCTCCCCGTCTCCAAGACGGGGATGGGGAAAGCAGTATGTGGCGGAGACAGGAAGCACGAACTCATGTGCTCAGTGTGGCGTGGAACAATTGCCCACGACGTTCTAGCCAATACTGTTACCATGTGACAACAGAGGTTCCAACGTGCCAGGGACGGAGGCTGACCTCCCCCCTTTCCTCCTTCACAGGTGCACACGGCGGTCGGGGTCAGCCTCCACCCTGCGACTGCATGGGGGATGCCGTGCTGTCACACGAAGCAAGCAGTCAAATCCACAAGCCTCCTGTTTGGGGGGGAAAAGGCTGCAGGGACCCCGGGACCCCCGGGGGGGAAGAGCGTCATCACTTTGAGGGTGGAAGAAGGGCCAGTTATCGATCAGCAGAAAGTAAGCTAACTAAAATACCTAAAATATCTTCCTGGGGCCTAATCTTAAATGCTACCTTGAATTGGGTGGCCAAGCTGGATTTAATGCACTCTGGTTTAAAATAAAACCAAAGAGGGGCGCCTGGGTGGCTCAGTCCGTTAAGCGTCCGACTCTTGGGCTCAGGTCATGATCTCATGGTTCATGAGTTCAAGCCCCGCGTCAGGCTCTGTGCTGCTGGTGTGGAGCCTGCTTGGGATTCTCTCTCTGCCTTTCCTCTGCTGGCACACTCTGTCTCTCTCTCTCAAAATAAATAAATAAACTAAAAAAAATATTAAAAGATAAATAAAACCAAAGTATCATTTATCAAGTGCCTACCGTGTGCAACCAACAGTCCTAAAGATTTGGCAGACGTGACCTTATATTACCTTGCAAGATAAAAATTAGTATTCTCAATGCACAAATGGGGGAAACTGAGGCCCAGAGAAGCCGAGCATCTGGGTTCAGGAATTTCTTCCGACTAAATACCAGTACAAGTACAAAGACACACAGGCAAGATTTCCCACTGCTAAATTACTTAAAATAGAAAAACACCAGATACACACAAATGTCCACAAACAGAGGAAGCCTTAACAAATACTCACATTCTGCAGCTTTTAAAAGAAATAAGGTAGATATAGGGTTTTAGCATGGGAGGGGAGTCTAAGGCGCAAACTTAGGTCAAAAACAGGTTCTACAACAACCTGCGTCGTATAAGCCTACTTACATTCTTTTTTAAATTTTTTCTCAACGTTTATTTATTTTTGAGACAGAGAGAGACAGAGCATGAACGGGGCAGGGGCAGAGAGAGAGGGAGACACAGAATCGGAAGCAGGCTCCGGGCTCCGAGCCATCAGCCCAGAGCCCGACGCGGGGCTCGAACTCACGGACCGCGAGATCGTGACCTGAGCCGAAGCCGGACGCCTAACCGACTGAGCCACCCAGGCGCCCCTAAGCCTACTTACATTTAACAAGAGAAGTAAATCTAGAAGGATATGCAACAAATTGGCAGTAATGATTATTACGTGGGAGGGATCAGGGGAAATAAAAGGGCTCTTTATACACGTCTCCTTTTTTTTTTTTTAACAATGAAAATGTACCATTTCTATAAGTAAGAAAAACACTAATTATAAAATCACAAGAAAAAAGAACACTAGAATCACAAGAAAAAGGTTATTTTAAAAAAGGAAAACCATCGGGGCGCCTGGGTGGCTCGGTCGGTTGACCGTCCAACTTTGGCTCGGGTCATGATCTCGCAGTTCGTGAGTTCGGGCCCCGCGTCGGGCTCTGTGCTGACGGCTCGGAGCCTGGAGCCCGCTTCCGATTCTGTGTCTCCCTCTCTCTCTGCCCCTCCCCCACTCGCACTCTGTCTCTCTCTCTCTCTCAAAAACGAATAAACATAAAAAAAAGGAAAAGCATCCATTTTACAGGGAGACACACAATCCAAAACGCCCAGGAGCCCCAACATCCATTTTAATCTAACGGGGCCAGTGTCATACAGGATTGGACCAGCCTTTCTTGTGTGGATCACACAATGCACAAAACTATAGTTTAACGTGCCTGAGCCCGACCCCTGACATCAGCTGCATTTCACGAGTGGGCAGACCAGAGACCGGGACCCACGAGGTGGTGACCCCTCTAGAGGACAAACGGCAGCATGGTCCTGGGTGCAGACTGTACCTCTTACTCAGGCAGCGGCCCCCGGTGCAAGAGGGGCCAGGTGAGAAAGTCTGAAGCGCTAAACCAATGCCTCTGGTTTGGGAAAATCGACTTATGTTCATTCATTCATTCAGCAAAGATTTACTCAGTGCCTCCTATGTGCTAGGCACCAACTGTCCCAGGTACATGAATCTAGCGGCCAAGGAGCCAGACACGTTCCTGCCCTCACCGAGCTTACTCTGGACATTTACGCACATGTGGATAAAGACTACCTGTCCCTGGTTCTTGGGGTTGATCCCCCATTAAAAGATTAGGATATACAGGGGTGCCCGGGGGGCTCAGTCGGTTAAGGATTCGCCTTCAGCTCAGGTCATGATCTCACAGCCCGTGAGTTCCAGCCCCCGCGTCGGGCTCCCCCGACACACAGCTGTCTGTGCTGACAGCTCGGAGCCTGGAGCCCGCTTCGGATTCTGTGCGTCTTTCTCTCTCTGTCCCTCCCCAACTCGCACTCTGTCTCTCTCTCTCTCGCTCTCTCAAAAATAAATAAAGGTTAAAAAAAAAAAAAAAGATCAGAATGTACAGTCTGAAAAGACCAGCTCGCAACCAGCAAAGAGATGAGTTGCCTGGGTTATTTGGTAAATACGATTTGGGCAAGGCGAAGGAAGTGCACCCTAAAACCCGCGTGCGGGGGATAATTCTCCGATGAAATGGCTGTCGTTACGCAGACGATATTTATAGCGTTTGCTAAGGGCTTAGCACGCTGGATACACAGCGTTGTCTCGTGGACTCTCCTCCCGCAGGAGGCGGGGGCGACCCTTACGCCCCACTTGACAAATGCGGGAATTGGGGCTCAAAGTGATTAGTGAACTTCTCAAGGTCACATCCACCAGTAACAGCCGTTTTCAGCTCAGGTCCGCGGAACACCCCACTCTGAGCCGTGACCACCGGGCACACGGCCTCGCTGGGTGCTCCAGTGCAGAGCACCTCGTGATGAGTTCTGGCCCCTCACATACGCCTCCTGGCATCACACGGAGGCTGTCTAGACGAACCCCTCACGGATCTCCACGCGAGCCTGCGACGTAGGTGTCAGCGGCATCCCTGGTTTACCGATGAGGCGGCCCGCTTCCCTACCCGCTAGCGACTCACCCACGTGGACTCAGGACCCACAGCCGCCGGGTGCCGGCATCCAGGCGGCCACCACGGGGCTCCCGAGTGTTTGCCAAATGCAGGGACTTTTCCAAGCGGGCCACCTGCATGACTGTCTTTACTGATTCTCTGGAGGCACGTCTGTTCCTTTATTTTTGAGTTTGTACTTGAGAAATTCACATAGGTTAACCATTTTAAAGCGTGTGATTCGGTGGCATTTAGGACGTTCACAGTGTCACCTCTCTGAAGTTCCAGAACATTCCCACCCCCTAACAAGAGACCCAGTGTTCGCCAACAACTCACTCCTGACCCCCGCCTCCTGCAGCCCCGGGCGGCCCCAAGTCTGCTTGTTTGTCTCGGTAGATTTGCCTGTTCTGGACATCCCACTGAGTGATGTCCTACAATATGTGACCTTTTGTGACTGGCTCACTTCGCTTCGTGAGTTTGACGTGGTATTTACTTCTCGTGAAGTCTTCAGAAGCAGTTCTATAACCTGGGGCCCATTTCGCCGATGAGCAAAGGGGAGGCTCAGAGGGAGGAGCGAATTTGCCCCCGGCCACGATGCCCGTCCAGGGCAGGGCCAGACGCCAGCCAGGACCCCCGGACTGAAGAGCCCATAATCCTACTGGCTCCATGATGATTCTGTAGGACGAAGTTCTCTTAAGGTGATTTCTTTCAAAATGGATGGACGAGCATTTGCACACGCTAAGCTAAGGCCCTCGGTGCCAGCGGCTCGCAGACCCCGTCCCCTGCACGGCCCCTGGCTCCTGACTCCCTCCCCATGGCCTCCTTGCTGTCTTGGAGCCCACCCTCTGCACAGGCTGGTTCTGGGCCTCGAACGTGCATCTCCCTGGTGGCCACGGGGCCACCCCCACTGGGTGCTGAGATGTCTGCTTCCGGTGCCCCCAGGAAGGAGCGACACCCCAGCCTCTCACATGCCTGCTTTGTCCCCTTGAAGCCCTCCTCCCTGGGGACCATTACGCGTACTGTCCCGTCCTGGGGTCACCTGATCTGTGCTGTTCTCTGCCCTACTGTCAGCTCCTAGAACCGTCCTGGCACACAGTCGGTGCTCAACTAATGTTTGTTGACTGAATTGTGTTGTCCTCAAAAGCCTCGTCCTCAGAACAGAGGCAGACTCTTGGATGGGTAGGTTGGAGCTGAGGGCCACTGAGTGGGGCCACCGCAGCCAAGGCCACGGGAGAATGGCCGCGAAGGGAGCGCTGTGGAGGCAGGCGGTCACGCAGGGCAGGCAGGGTGGGCACCGCATTTGCCCTCTTTTCGTTCCCTCCACGACCTACTTCCCCGACTTCCTCTCCCACAGCGTGGGCACTCAGCACACTTTTCACTGAGTTTCTTTGCCGCGCCTGGGCCCCGGGGCCCCTCCTGTCTCTTCCGCCAGCCAGCCTCCCCTCAGGGCCTTGGCGGGCCTCCACCCCTCATCTCCTCCAAGGGCCGTTCTCTCCAGCGCCGAGGCTGCAGAGGCCTTCCCGGCACAATTCAAAGGACTTTCCAGAATGTTCCATCTCAGCTCCATCTCTGAGCTACATTCCAAAAGGCCACTCTCTCTCTTCTCAAGTTTCTAAGTAGGATAGGAGGCCCTTACTTGTGAGCCCGCAAAGACGCAGATCCAGATTCAAAGAGCCTCCTCCCGGTGGATCCCATGGGGACCCAGTACCACCCCGTGGGAGCAGCCTCAGAGAGGGGCTTCCTTAGCCCCCAGCCCCTCCCAAACCCGCCCCTAACTCCAGGCTGACCTGCAGGTGCATTAGTAACGCAACTTAGGAACCAAGCTGTGGCCTGGACTTGACCGACGGCACCCGGAGGCCGCGGGCCGGGGAGGCCGCACCCGCACGAAGCCCAGCCTGCGGCACCAGCAGCCCCAACCTACCCATCAGAGTCCCCCTCTGTTCCGAGCACGAGGCTTTGGGGACAACACAGTTCAGTCAACACACATTAATGGGGCACCCCCCTAATTGCCCACTGCAAACAAACCCGGGGTTAAACTGTTTATCTGGGTAAGCTCCTGGGTTAAACTTCCTAATGAGCCCCGGACCCAGATGCTGAAACCCGAGTTTCTAGATCAAGCTTTTCCACGCCCTTGGCTGGGGATACAGGTCTGCAACTTAAAACGTCTGGGTGTTGAGAGTTGTCTGTGAATGAAATCTGTCATTTGAGTCCAGAAGCCTAGCGGTCCTGCCTGCCATCTATCCTGAGGGCATCTCCCCCGGGGCCCGGGCACAGGGCTGCCCTCAGAGCAGGGTGAGCGCTGCTCAGGTCCCGGCTGGCACGGGCTCCCGTGGAAACGTTGTGTTCACTGCCGTGGCCCCGGGAGTCACGCGGAGCCTGATGCTCGGAGACGTGAAGTCACCTGCAAAGTCACGCCCTCCTGCAAGTTCTAGTCCTTATCCCCTTCACCGCCCCCCGCCAGCCTGCGTCTCATTTTGCCCCTGCATTGTGGAGACCCCGCCAGTGGGCGAGTGGGCCCCGCAGGACAGGATGGGAACTTGTCCACTGTCCCAGGCTCTGCTCTGCTGGTGGCTCGGAGCTCACCGAGGGGAGGGGCCTGAGCCCCTCCTTAGAAGGGAAGTGGTTTCTGAGGGAGGAGGGGCAGTCGCCCTGAATGGGAATAACTGGTCCGGGTCAGTGCAGCCGAGAAGAGCGCCTCTCTCTAAAGGACCCGCTGCGGGCACGCCGGGTTTGCGGCTCCCCGAGGACCCACCCAGCTCAGCCCAAACCCGGGCAAGCGGTGAAGCAATGATGCGGACACATCTCTGCGGCACCTGCTCACAGGACGGGGGAAGGTGGGGATCGGGAAATGGGAGCCTCTGAGCAGGTTATGTTCTGTGATGTTTCAAAGGGACCTCGGCAGGAAGATGCATTTCTGTTCCAAATAACAAAGGCCATTTGCGTTCCGTTATCGTTGCGCGGGACCGCAGATACAACTGGGGGCCCCGTGGTGGGGGGAGGTCCAAGGTGACAGGAAGGGTGGGCCAGCACCCAGCCAGCTCCCTCCGCCCTGACTCACAAATGCTTTTGAATGATTAGGTTTTCCCCGGAAGATCAAGTTCTGCAGGCAGACGAGTGGCCTCGGACCAAGGACGGCCTCCGATTCTCAAAGATCTCCGCGGAGAGAGGTTTATCCCTGGGTCGGCTTCGGCTTTGTCTCTCACGGCCGCCCCTACAGACGCCGCCAAAGTTCCTTCTGTCCAGATGCCTGCCGGTCCACTTGGGTTCTGTTCCCCTGCGTTTTCCTCTCACGGGACATACGAGAGCTTGTTCTTGTACAGAGAAGGATGAGCCTCCCGAAAAGAAGCCCCCGGGGTTCTCACGACAAAACGTCACCGCCGGCAGCTCCAGCCAATTGCCTTCCTTGGCGTCGACACAAAGGACCATGTTCGGCACGTGGTCTCTCCCGGAGGGGTCCTCAGGGTGTGGAGCTCTGCTCCCCAAAGGCAGGGCAGGGGTTGGGGGGGAGGCGGCAGCGGGAAACCCACGGAAACGTTTATTAAGTAAATAATCTGCATACTTTAAAACTTTCACTGCGCTCGGTAAGAGTCCTTTACTCCAACTTCCCACTAGTCGCACGGAGGACGGGGGTGAGTGGGGATCAGCTGCCGGGGGCGGGGGGGGGGCTGCGCTCCAAAACGTGCATCGAACCCCAGCCACGCTCTCGCCAGACTCGCTGGCGCCCTGCTGATGCAGACTTCCAGAATCCTTGTGGCCAAGCCAGGGGGTGATGCTTGCCCCAACTTTGGAGCTTCCAGAAGCACCGCACACTCATCACCTCATTTATTTCTTAACATGCTCGCGCCTCCGTCATCAAGCCCAGTCTGTACAGCAAGGGAGGGACCTGTCCAAGGTCCTGTGAATGGCAACGCGGGATTTGAGCCTGGCCAGGCTGGGCCCCCAGCGGCTGCGCGTGGTGTGGGGGGCGGGGGCTCTTTCCTTCCCACAGAGCTGCCAGACTCCGGGACAACAGGTCAGGGGCTCTGAGGCACCCTCTCCACCCAGGACAGCCTTCCCCGGCACCTCCTGGTGCGCGCCTGGCTGCCTGAGGGCCGACTCGGTGCCACGTTCCACTGGAGTCCAGAAAGTGCTCCGTGGGCCAACGTGACCCCCGCCCCAGCCAATCGCACCCGTGCCCCCCTCGACTCAGATATGGGAAGGGCAAATAGCCCGAGGCCCCGTGTGACGCAGCTGCCCAAGGCAGTGCAGCCCTGCATGAACGTACCCGCCAAATTAACGTCTGCACACCCATAAAACGGCTCACTCAAGGTCATTACCGGCCCTTCATATATAACTCACCAGATTGGTATCTGGAGAGTTCTGCCTGGCTGATTTTCTCTGTTCTCCTAACTACTCCACAACTAAATGTTTCACAGAGCCATTGCTTCCCCCAAATATTTATGTTCTCAAATGTTTATTAGCCTCTCCATCATGATCAAGATCTTATGAGCACTCTATACCGACTGTGAACTAAATACATAATTTCGGATCCATCAGACTCCAGTTTGGGGCTACGTTTGTCTCTTATGACACCGTGGCAGTTGCTGTGGGCACCAAGCAGATGACAGCTGAGCACCCGTGTCCAGGGGCAGCCAAAGGGACTGACATTTCAATCCCGGAGCCATCACCTGGAGTGGTGCTTCGCCGCCACGGGCAGGAAAGAAATTTCCACGGCTCCCTGGCATGGCTGGAGGGTTCCGGAGCAAGAGGGCAAGTTCAGGAGGGGCTCCTCCCTCCCCCAACCACCTCCCCACCCCCCATCTTCATTCCACCAACACCACCATCCCCGGGAGAGAAGGGCAAGACTGCCTTGTCCTCTGCCGGGCGACCCCAGCTCTCTCTCTCATGGAGCCACGGGGCTGTGCCAGGGGGCGTCCTCTGCAAAGTACAGAGGGAACAGCAGCTCACCAAGCCGGTACCCAAAGTGGTAATGCTGACAGTCAATTACTCACACCTACCCACCCCCCTCATGGAACCTAACAGTGACTTTACACCACACATGCTACCAATTCCGCTCAGCGAATGAAGGAAGGTGAGGTGACCAGAAGAGGAACCAACTACCGCCTCCCGGCCTCTGCCCTGCTGTTCCCTCTGCTTCCGGGGAAGCCCTGACAGCAGCTTCCCACACACCCGTGGGGCCTCAGAGCTAAGCAAAGCGGTCTGCGTTATAAGCAACATGTTTACTGGTCATATCCCACCCCACCCCCCAAGAGCAGGGCCCCCCTCCCTGGAGGGTAAGCTGTCCGTCCGTCTTGCTCAGTGTCCCAGCACACAGCACGTGCTCACTAAACAGATGTCAACAGACACCGAGTCAAGCTCTCGTCTCTTTGACGCCCCAAGCTCCTGCCTTTGATACTAAACCTACCACTTCTAGAAAACACCATGGCAATGCCAGCCAGTAGGTGGTCCCTCGGGAACTGAGCGGACCCGCGTCCAGATGGGGCTCAACGCCCATGCTTTTCCCGGATGCACATCTGGGGAAGGATGAGTGACCCTGGCCTGCCCCCTCCCACCTGGCCGCAGGACGGGCAGCCTGAGCCGAGGGCAGAGTTTCCAGAGACGTGTCCTCCCTAAAGGCTAAATGTCGGGGACCCACCCCAACCGCAAGGCGGCCGTGCACGCTCCGTGTGGAGAGATGGTGGAGTACATTAGCCTCCAGCTTCTTAAGGAGGCAGCGTGGGTCTTGTGCAAATGACTTTCTTTCACGATGGACCTTCATGTTCGTAATAAGCTGTCATGTTTTAGCTGTGAGTCAAAGCTAAAAATGGAAATAAATATCATTACTTAAATACGCCGCACCCAAATCGGAAAGTAACTGTTGTGGGCAATACAACCATTCATTGGTTGATTTATTTATTTTTAAATTTATATCCAAGTTAGTTAGCATATGGTGCAACAATGGTTTCAGGAGTAGATTCCCTAGTGCCCCTTGCCCATTTAGCCCATCTGCCCTCCCACAACCCCTCCAGTAACCCTCTGTTTGTACTCCATATTTATGAGTCTCTTATGCTTTGCCCCCTCCCTGTTTTTATGTTATTTTGCTTCCCTTCCCTTATGTTCGTCAGTTTTGTCTCTTAAAGTCATATGAGTGAAGTCATATGATATTTGTCTTTCTCTGACTGATGTCACTTAGCATAATACCCTCCAGTTCCATCCATGTAGTTGCAAATGGCAAGATTTCATTCGTTTCGATTGCCGAGTAATACTCCACTGTATATATATACAGCACATCTTCTTTATCCATTCATCCATCCATGGACATTTGGGATCTTTCCACACTTTGGCTATTGTTGATAGCGCTGCTATAAACATTGGCCTTAGAAACAGCATCCCTGTATCCCATGGATAAATACCTAGTAGTGTGATTGCTGGGTCATAGGATAGTTCTATTTTTAATTTTTTGAGGAATCTCCATACTGTTTTCCAGAGTGGCTGCACCAGCTTGCATTCCCACCAACAATGCAGAAGAGATCCTCTTTCTCCGCATCCTCGCCAACATCTGTTGCTGCCTGAGTTGTTAATGTTGGCCATTCTGACAGGTGTGAGATGGTATCTCATTGTGGTTTTGATTTGTATTTCCCTGATGATGAGTGATGTTGAGCATTTTTTCATGTGTTGGTTGGCCATGTGGATGTCTTCCTTGGAGAAGTGTCTATTCATGTCTTTCACCCATTTCTTTACTGGATTATTTGTTTGTTGGGTGTTGAGTTTGATAAGTTCTTTATAGGTTTTGGATACTAACACTTTATCTGCTATGTCATTTACAAATATCTTCTCCCATTCGGTCAGTTGCCTTTTAGTTTTGCTGATGGTTTCCTTCGCTGTGCAGAAGCTTTTTATTTTGATGAGGTCCCAGTAGTTCATTTTTGCTTTTGTTTCCCTTGCCTCCAGAGACATGTTGAGTAAGAAGTTGCTGCGGCCAAGATCAAAGAGGTTTTTGCTTGCTTTCTCCTCGAGGATTTCGGTGACTTCCTGTCTTACATTGAGGTCTTTCATCCATTTTGAGTTTATTTTTGTGTATGGTGTAGGAAAGTGGTCCAGGTTCATTCTTCTGCATGTCGCTGTCCAGTTTTCCCAGCACCACTTGAAGAGACTGTCTTTATTCCATTGGATATTCTTTCCTGCTTTGTCAAAGATTACTTGGCCATACGTTTGTGGGTCCGTTTCTGGGTTCTCTGTTCCATTGATCTAAGCGTCTGTTTTTGTGCCAACAACCATTCTTGAAAGGAAACATTTAGACATATTGTAAATCCATCATTGATCCTAAGGGAAAAGATATGCTCCCTGACACACTGGTTCTGTGATGTCAAGCATTTTCCATAGCTTGAGCAGGTGCATGGGTCACTGAACTGCACCATGAACTTGGGCGGCTGCAGGGTTGCCGTTTAGGTGCCCCCTGTGGTCCTGCAGCATATCCAGGCTTACGTGGAGCCTTTGTTTCTTGGATGGTCGAGCTGTTCCCCGTACCTTCGGCTGTACGATTCTTTATCTCCACCAGTAAATCAGGAGCCCTCAGCACTTTGGTAGTGCTCACTGAAAATAGAAATG